>NW_024729072.1:0-16449 GCF_018991925.1 Homarus americanus
GGTGGTCATGTAGGTGAATAAGCATCCCCATCTCTTCGCCCGGGCTCGTCCTTGTTTAACCAAAAATGGGCTGAAGCAATCAATTCCAGTGTAGGTGAACGGCTGGCCTCCTGGGCGCACTCGATTTTCTGGCAGGTCGGATTGGCATTGGTGGGTAGGCCTCCAGTTTCTTCTTCGGCAAGTCACACACGTCTGTAATGTGCGGTCGCGTAATTTGAGGCACTTAGGTATCGTATACATCTCACGTATTATGGCAAGAGTGTGTTCTCGTCCTGAGTGTCCAGCCCTAGTTGAGTGTACCTCTCTCCCGATGAGCCCCGTGATCCTGTTGTCCATTGGCAATACTAGTAGTATGGGATTCTCCTGGTCTGGGTGGAAAGCGACGTGTTTCAGTCGGCCACCTACTCTGATCAGACCGTCCGTGTCTAGATGAGGTTCCAGCTGCCTTATGTCGCTACCTCTCACGGGTTGTCCCTGTTGTAAAATTCCTAGTTCTCGAGGGAAACCCTTCTTTTGCATCAATCTTAAGACGGCTAATTTCGCCTCTTCCAATTTGCTGATCTGGAGACGATTTTCTCGGTGATGTTGGTTATTTTGCTTCCCAAGCCGCCATTCTATAAACCGTCTAATCCACGCTATGCTCTTCAGAAGTCGATGCCTCGATGAGTACCTGGCCCATAGCTAATCGAGGGTACCCTCCCCCTGGTCAACGTTCGCCGTCAGCACCGTGGTTTCCTTGGGTCTCCGTCTCTGAGGTCTGGAATCCTCAATGGACTCTTTGGTCAACTGTCTTCTTTCAACAAGAGGAAAGCAGGTCCCCGAATCCACCTGCCCTCCTCATTGAGCTCTACTCTATGTAATCCACGACTAGCGTCGTCGGCCGGGTTCAGTGCGGACGTCACGTGGCGCCATTGTTCTACCTTGGAGTCCTCGTGTATCGTTTAAAGTCTGAAGTTGCTCCATATGATCTTTCATATTCTGCATCATTGCTGTCAATTGGGTGAGCGTCTGCTGATAAACCCCTGATTACCCTATTTAACCTGCCTGTTGGTTTCATCCTTCTCTCGGGTGAAAGGGTTTCTCTACTTCGCCCTGGCTGTACGAGTTACTGGTTAGCATTTCTGTCATTCAGGTATTCTACACTGGTTAGGCTTGTCTCCTCTGCCTTGTTTCCTTCCATGACTGGTGACACAGTGAACTCGATTTGGCTCTTTCGGTGGACAGCTATAGAGACGTTTGGTTAAGCGGGAACGCTCTTCAACTGACACGTCTGCTTGTTTATAAAGATGTCATATAACTGAGGTCATACCAGCGATGCCATGTAACTGAAGTCATACAAGCGACGTCATACAATCTGAAGTCATGTAAGCGATGTCCTACAACTGAAGTAATATAAGCAATGTCATACAATCACGACCACAGTGATGTCACACACGAGTGACACTGGACCACGTTTCTACACACGTGTTATACACGTATTCAACTGGTTTAACTATTGGTATACAGTACATATATGCATATATATACACACATACACATATACATATATATACTTATAACTTGAATGTTGTACTCACACTTAACCCACAAATCCTTTTCATTTATGTATTTCTTCATGGTTCCTTATTATCATTGAGTAATTCACCTTATTTGTTTGACTTAAATCTAAAATGTAACACCAATGTCTTATATAATTACCGTGAAAAATATACTAAGACTTATATACGTTCACTTAAGATGAAGACAAAGTAAAAGTTAACGAATCTTATCAAAATTATGTATCTGTTAAGCGAACCTTTGGTGATTGTCTTCTGAAGTTAATTTTGCGATATGGTTGATATTTGATATACTGTGGTGTCACTGGTATAGGAAGATCAGCTGCTAGTTATAATCACTGGCGTGCGTGTCTGAGCGAACACGCTAACTACCCGTTCACCCAGACCAAAACATTTCGACACTGTCCGGGTGTTCTGAAACCTTTGCTCACTGGTGCGCGGCTTCCCTGTTCGAAAGGAACGCTCACAGCCCCGTACGCGCAGACAGAAGCTCTACGACACTGTCCGGGTATTTAAGACACTTCACTCGCTATCACTGTTCCTCATGCTGAAGACGCACCCACCCACTGTGGGTGGGTGGGTGATCGACGACCTACGCTTTCCCACGCTGGACTCCGGTGTTGGTCCTTCAACAGTCCTCCCGTATACATTTTGACTGTTAACGCTCATAGGAGCGTTATTGGTTTGTTGCTGGAGAAATAAACCCTTAACGTTGACGCGTACCATATAATTCGGTCAAAACCTGTTAAAGAACAATTCACATATAACAAATGCTGTTATCTCAGGACACATAGAATGAATAATACAATCAATATACAGTACATAGCCTGTTAAGATCTTAAATATAACTCACATGTTATAACTGTTGATACATCAGGAGACAATTTGTATAATATGATCAAATTACAGTACATATATATACTTATTAAAGTTATTTAGAGTTTCTTAGAAGATTTTAATACTTCAAGATCACACTCACGTTTTAGGGTTTAGTGGTCTGACCAACGTGTTGTCTTTCCTGTAGAAATCGATAGACTACCGTCGAGAGCAATCGCAGCCCGGAGGCGAGGACCATCTGTTTCGTATTGAAACACCTCAGCAAATTCGTCAGCAAATTCGTCAACACTATATCTCTGTTCTCACCCTCTCTCTCTTTCTCTCGCCTAGTTTATCTTACTGTGGTGGTAACATATATATATATATATATATATATATATATATATATATATATATATATATATATATATATATATATATATATATATATATATATATATATATATATATATATATATATATATATATATATCTTGATAAAATCACACACGGGAAAATGGAAACAACGGAGTACCTTAGCTTTCGTCTTTATTCAAGACATCTTCAGAGGCAACTAGATTACATGGACAGAGAGAGGCTTAAATATACAGGGTGAGGTCAGGTCATAATGATGACATCCACTAATCCCCACACCAACACAACCGTAGAGGAGCTTAAGAGAAGGGTGGTGACGTGACTAGACAGGTCAGGTCAGAAAAAAGGGACCCACAAAATAACTGTCATACATCAAGATCAAAGGTTTTCAAAGCAGTTTTAACCTTGGGCCACTGACAAATAAATTTATGTAACATATTATCAGTTTTGAACTGACCATCACTAAGGTTTATTGATTTTAATTCCTTAATCAAACTAGCTTCAACCAGAAGTCTTTCTGTGACACAAGATGATTTGAATACTTCTAAGCTTTTTTCCCAAGCAATGGGGTGATTATTATTCCTAACATGAACGAACAAGGCACTGCTTTCAGATGCAGTTCTGATATTATACTTATGTTGTTTGATTCTGAGCTGCAGTGTTTTTCCTGTCTGACCTACATAATTACAATTACATTTACTACATGGAATACAATAAACACTTCCATTTACATTCAAACATGGGCTATTCCTTATTAACATATACTGTATATTTATTTATTTTTCGATCTCTGTGCCAGGAATAGTAAGTGAGCGTGTGTGGGTGTACAGGCGGTGTCTGTACTGCAACAACGGGGAGATGGACGTCCAACTTATCCTGCAGAAGAATCTCACCTCACTTATTCAACAACCTGCCCACCTCTTTCCTGGTGAGAATGATGTGAAATTAAATGTATCCCCTTGCATACGTCTGTGCTATATTTCGATAACTAGAATTGCTCTTGCTTTGTGGGATCCCATATACAGTCCTTAGGTGACGATATGAGAGATAACAGCGAGGTAAACGATGATGCAATGATGCAACAGACTTTTCTCTGCGTACAACAAATTATTTATAATTTTCTGCATTTGGAAAGTACGTAAGACTTTACAAGTTATAATCTATAAAAAATAATATTCGATGGGTTTACACAAACGCGAGATTTAAGAGAACAGTAAGTCGGAGGATGAAGATTATGTGTATATATGACTGTTAAGTATTAGAGTGTAAGTGTTAATTACTTTGGATGATGGTTTAATTCTATAGCAACATAAAACTAACAGAGAAGCAAGCAAAAAACTCATACCTATTCTCGGCAGAATAGTTCAAAACTTGATATATTTTGCCCAGTAGAGCTCAAAAACTTAAGATATTATCCTCTTGCCAGAACAGTTCCATAATCTGATGGGTTACAAGTATCGGGTAGTGGCGTTAAGATATTTCCCGTATATGGACTACGAGAGAGACAGAGACGAACCAGGCACCACTGTCACGCCGAAGGATTCCTTGGACGTCAGGATATTAACTACTCTCGCCTTAGTCCTAAATTTCACGTAATATATCCCATTTATTTTTCCTTTATAAGAATTTCCCATAAAATTTTTAAGGCATTACTGAAATACTGATGTTCATAGGTACAGTATATTCCATACAGATATATAAGCATATAAGAGGTGTGACTATAAGACATTCGGAGACAAGTCTGGCGAATGCGATGGGTGATTACACTAGATAATATTGTAGAAATATAATCCATCACCAGATACCAGATACACGAACGGAGTGATTTTAAATGGGGTGTACCGACAAACGGTAAATTTAACGGGATGATTGGTGAGCTCCAGCGTGAAGAATCTGACTTCTGTATGATCGCGGCGCCAACCCCTGAACGCCTGCAAGTTATCGACTACACGAAGGGATATACACCAGACGTAATGATCACACTCTCTTTGAAGCCTACCTTATTGCCAGAGAACCTTTCTCTCATAAGACCCTTTGAAGGTAGGTTTTAAGATGACGGTTTATACATTCTGTAGTCTAGATATCTTATAAATCTGGTACTGACAAGTTATAAATACCAAGACAGGAAATTTGACACCTTTCCTGCAGGAGAACTGTGGGTAGCACTGCTGTTGAGCGTGGTGGCGTTTGGTGTGCTTATGTGGGTGCTACAGAAAGTGTGGTTATGGGCGGCGGGAGGGCGGAGTGTCAAGTTCAACACCGCCTTCCTGTACGGTTGGGGAGCACTCCTGGAAAAGCCTCCTCCGGTTCCCTCCGTCACCGTCTCTGGTCAAGTAAATATTACTCTAACGTCAATTTTAATCTTTTTTATTCCTTCAAGATAATATTATCCAGTGTATTACTTATCCATCTTTGAAATTATATGTGATAACTATGTCCGGTAAATAGTTTTCTTCAGCCAATTTTAACTTTGCACAGTCCCACACATAGTGTCCAAATATGACAACTTTGTCTTCAACATAGCCTACTCCTTTTTTAACACTGTGGGATAATGGTCAACATGCTCGCCTAACAAGCGATTGGACCCCGTTTCGATTCCCTGGCAGGGTGAAACTATGGGCAGGTTTCTTTAAGCCATTTTCCTCTGTCCACCCAGCAATAATTGGGAACTTGGATGTTAATCGATTTGCGGATCGTGTTCCGGGGTAATAGCTAGCCAATGCAGTTGGCGAGTTGTCCGGTTTTCTAGGGCTATTCCTTGACACTGGGTCATGCAACTCGTTAACTCAAGGTGTAGCTGTGTTGGCGACATCTTCTTCCCCTTAAATAAATTCACATCTAGGTGGCCCTTGGGCCGGCCATCCTCGTTGCACGAGGGGCAATCATTATTTTACTAACTTTTCGCTGATGCCAACAGAACATCATATAATATCTTCCCCACCAGTGATGTCTTAATGTCCTTCTGATAATTCCAATTACAGTTTTTGGTCGAGCGTCTTGACCAATACCTGACTATGTGTTCTTGTGTATGTCTGTACAGGTGCTGGTGGGGTGGTGGCTGGTGTTTTGTCTGATCATCACTACAGGATACCGCTCGTCTTTAATTGCTCACTTGACAGTTCAGGGGAAATCAGCGACACTTGAGGGTTTTATGGACTTAGTGCAACGCGACAATTGGAAGTGGGGCAGCGAGGCTTGGTTCATGACAGGAGTACCTTTAGAGTATTTCTCAAAACATACCGACCCAGTGGTCCAGAAGATATATAAAGAAATGGAGGTCAGTTCCCAAAAGCGTTTCCTATTATTTTATGCATGAAAGTGTTCTAATGGAAACCCCATGTGCGTCTCTTATGAAATATGCAAGAAGATTGCACAGTGCAATTTGGTCCCTAAAAAGGCAGCAAAAATATTGATAAGCCAGGTGGAGTTCCGTTATAGACATCCATACACACACACAAGTGTGTATATATATATATATATATATATATATATATATATATATATATATATATATATATATATATATATATATATATATATATATATATATATATATATATATATATATACAGTGTGTGTGTGTGTGTGTGTGTGTGTGTTAGTACTAATAACAAGTCTTGTGTCCAAGCTGCCTCTCGTGAAAGAAGCATTCGAGAAGGTGCTCGCGGGTGGTTACTCCTTCATCAGCTTCAAGAACTACGTCAGTGTCATCATTGCCTCCAGCTACAGCGATAGCTTCGGCAGCACACCTTTCTACATCGGCAAAGAAGAAATACCCATCTTCGTGGTCTCTGGATGGGGATTCAGGTAAATAGATTGTCTTAAGTCTTCATAATGAATAAGAAAAAATGCCTAATAACGATACGTTTCCTTTTTTCTTAACTTCTGACTGGCCACAAACGATCTAGTAGATAATCATAAAACACTAACATAAATAGTTTCAGAAAAATAAACATTATATTTTAGGTACGTATAATTTGTCTGTCATGGAATGATAAACGATATCTGAAATGAAAAAGTACTGAGTACTTTACATTTGTCCACATTGAATTTTATCTGCCATTTTTCAGACCATTCGAAAAATTTGTTTAGATATTCCTGTAGTTTTGCGGATTCTTCGTCAGATTAAATTACACGTCCTATTTTAGTGTCATCAGCAAATTTACTTATGTTGCGGTCTATGCCAATATCTATGTCGTTTATGTATATAATAAATAATAATGGTCCAAGTACTGAGCCTTGGGGAACTCCACTAGTGACGTTGCTCCAATTGGATTTAGTGCCGTTAATGCTCACTCCCTGTTTCCTGTCCTGTAACCACGCCCTAATCCATTTTAGAATATTACATTTAATGTCATGTGCTTCTACCTTTCTTATTGGTCTTTCGTTGGGGACTCTGTCGAAGGCTTTGTTATAGTCGAGATATACCACATCATAATTGTGCCCCTCTTCCACCGATTCGAAAACTGATGAAAAGAATGTTAATAAATTAATTAGACATGAACGCCTTCTTGTGAAGCCATGCCGGGAATCAGTGATCAATTTGTGTTTCTCCAGGTGGTTTCGAATAGAGTTTGAAATGATTGCTTCCAGTAATTTACATTCGCTATCCTCCAGAATTCTGGCACTACACTTGTTTTTAAGGACATGTTAAACAACTTTGCTAAAGGCATACTAAGCGCTTCCTTACATTCCTCTAATACTCTGGCAAATATCTCATCGGGACCAGGTGACTTATTAGGCTTTACTTTGTCTATTTGCTTACTAACATCGTTACTAGTCACTACTATCTCGCTTAATTTGTTTTCTTCACTATCTCTGAATAGAGTCGGTGCCTCGGGCATCATGTTTAAATTTTAAGTGGTGAAAACCGTTGAAAAATATTTATTCAGACTATTGCTCATTTCTCCGTCGTTATCAGTTAGCTCGCCGGTATCTAATTGTATTGGTGCAATCCTTTCTTGTGTTTAGTTTGATACATATGATAGAATCCCTTGGGGTTTGTCTTCGCCTCCCTTGCTATCCTCAGCTCATTATTCCTCTTTACTTTCCTTATGTCGTTCTTAACCCTACCGGCCAATACCTTTAAGCACACCAGCTGTCCGTAGTCAGGTCATAGGGTAAGATGAACCAACCTTCTCACCTGGTTGCAAATCTTCTTATTCACAAAATTATCCAGTTTGTACACACCATTACTCAAATTCATGTTGACAGATTCGGTATGTTTAATGAGACTGGATTCTATGTTATTCCTACTATCAATTGAATTACAAGGTAATATTGAGGAGGCATTATCCCAGTCAATGCAATGCTTGTTATCCCTCAAATGAACAAACAGAGCATTGGATTCCTGGCCTGTCCTAACACTGTATTTATGTTGTTTAAGTCTAGTTACAAGATCTTTACCTGACTGGCCTAAGTAAAAAATATTACATTCCTTGCAAGGAAGCTTATAAATGCAGCCGCCTGTATTATTGTGGGAGTTCTGAAGATGTGAATATATATATATATATATATATATATATATATATATATATATATATATATATATATATATATATATATATATATATATATATATATATATATATGTAACTGGTCGGAATTACTGGACCTTTAATTCTCACTTAACTTGTGGTTTAATAAATATTGTTAGATGATAATTGCAGTGGAAGCGCCCCTTGGAGAGAAATCCCGAACCAGCACAAGAACACTTAAATTTACTAAGAAAATGAATTCTCCGTGACCCGCAGAAGGATAGCATCTGTGATTGGGGTGAATGAGACACTCTGTAAAATTTAGACACTTCTATTCCCTCCATCACTACAGACACAATCAAATAATGGTACACCAACATATGCGCACCTCTTAACCTGAACTTAAAACACTACTCTGGGGAATAAAAGTTATACATGATATTGAAATTATTAGAAACTCGGACAATGCCTCATTAGACAACAATAAATTCAAAGTATTAAGAAATGTTGCCTGTGCACATGAAACAGCCCTTCAGGGCTTTCAACAAATTAATATCAATCACTGAGGAAATGGTATGAAAAAATAAGAAATTATTAATTCCACCATGCATAGGCATAAAGGGCACTCAATAGAATTATGTTACACTAACAGATGCAGGCCTTAAGGATTTTCAACAAAATTATATCAAGCACTGAGAAAATGGTGTAAAAAAAGTAAGAACATATGAACTCCACCCTGAATAGGCTTTAAGGGCACTCAACAAAATTATATCAAGCGCTGAGAAAATGGTGTAAAAAAAATAAGAACTTATGAACTCCACCCTGAATAGGCCTTCAGGGCACACAACAAAATTATATTACCCCCACAGATGCACACCTCCTAACCTAACTTAAACACTACTCTGGGGAACAAAGGTTATACCTGAGATTGAAATTGTAAAGAAATATGAAATGCATTAAAGGAACTAAATCACAGTATCACTTGCAACATAAGGGAGAAAACTCATCTGAAAAACAGTTCCCTCATTCTCTGGTTTCAATTAGTGACAGACATTAAAAAACAATACTATCAAAATTATTTAAGAAATATTAACTACACACAGCAAGACAACATCAGTAACTGAAAAAATAGTATTAACTACACACAAAAATATTATCACTATTATTAAGAAGTTACTGAGTCCACCAATACCCGTGAACCATGCTTCCTTACCTAACACATAGATTCCACCTGCACTCCGTAGTTTTTTAAGGCACAACCAACAGGCACCCGTAGTTTAAGGCCCAAACCAGCCTTTCTCAACCTTGGAAATGTACCTCTAAGTTCCACTGGACTCTTGGTCCCAGTGTGTGACCCTGTATCACTCAGCTGGCTTCACTTTACCCCCAGTACATCCATGAAACGGAAGGGAGTGAGCCACTCAGACCTTGTACAGTTGAGAGAAGCTTTAGCTTCCCGTTAGTAAAAGGTTTTCACTAAGCTGCTTGAAGATATGTGGTATTGTGAGCCGAGGTAGAGGAGAGTTGATGACCCCAAACGATCGTCACGTCGTTAGTTGGGCACCTAGACAGCTGGGTTAACTCCAACTCTCACCATACTCAACAGGTGGCTCAAACCCAGGTCAATGGACGGTCATACAGCCGGCTTCACCACTCGTGTCTCATACCGCCAGTGGACGTTATCATACCGCGTGGGGTCTACAGAACCCTGAAAAACCCGGGCTGCTAGCTATTGTCTCACATTACCGTTTGTTCCTACCGCCCTATCAAGCTTTGTCTGAGATTGAATAAAACTTACTTGTTAATACTGATGTTAAATAAAAGAAGGAACCAGGTCACGCGATCCGTCTCTCCTGGGTACAGCACAGAGGTGGTCCTTGACCTCTCTCACAGCTCCCCAGCCATGCTTGCTCACTGGTTCACGCTTTCCAGGAGTGGCTTATTTACCAGACGATTAACAGCTTAGTTAGGACGTACGCAACATTTTCAGACTGGGAAACGATCTATAATTATTTTCAATTTAATAACTAATATTTAATTTCATAATTCGCGTCCCTATTAACTCAGTAAATTACATTTATATCGTATAGGCCTAGTTCCACAACCTCTCGCTACGTGCGGGAGCGCGGTCTTCCCTCAGGCGACCTTGAACTCAGCATCGCCAATGGTGCGGCGTTTGAAATTACACTGAAATTTCTGAATATTATATATATATGTGTGTGTGTGAATTACAAGAAAGTGCTTGGGAACTTCGTGTTTTCTTCTTTCCTTGTGGTTATCAGCATATACCTGGATCATGCGCACCCACAGTGATTTACTTGCATATATATATATATATATATATATATATATATATATATATATATATATATATATATATATATATATATATATATATATATATATATATATATATATAAACATTTATTATATATATATATATGTAACCGGTCGGAATTTGCTGGACTTTAATTTCTCACTTGACTTGGGGTTTATTAAAATTTAATAGATGGTAAAGGCAGTGGAAGCGCCCCTCTAAGAAAAATCCCGAGCCAGCACAAGAACACTTAAATCTACTACACAAAATGAACTGTCCGTGACCCGTGGAAGGATAGCGTCTGTGACTGGGATGAATGAGACACACTGTAAAATTTAGACACTTATATTCCCTCCAACACTACAAACACAATCAAATAATGGTACCCCAATATGCGCACCTCTTAACTTAAACTTTAACCACTACTCTGGGGAATAAAAGTTATACATGACATAGAAATTATTAGAAACACAGGCAACAATAAATTTAAAGTATTAAGAAATGTTAATTGCACATATGAACAGGCCTTAGGGCTTTCCCAAAATAATATCAGTCACTTAGGAAATGGTACTAAAAAATAAGAAATTAAATACTCCACAATGAATAGGCCTTAAGGGTCTTCAACAAAATAATATCAGTCACTGAGGAATGGTAATAAAAGATAAGAAATTAAATACTCTACAATGAATAGGCCCTAAGGGCTTTCAGCAAAATAATATCAATCAACAAAATTATAGCACCCCAACAGGTGTACACTTCCTAACCTAACCTAACCACTGCTCTGGGGAACAAGGTTATACCTGAGATCAGAATTATGAAGAATTAGAGGCATTAAAAGAATCAAATCACAGTATCACTCTGGTTCCACTTAATGGCACAAACATTCAAAAAAACACTACTATCAAAATTATTTAAGAAATATTAAACTACACACGTCAAGATAATATCAGTCTGAGGAATGGTGTTAACTACCCCCGTGATAAGGAAGATAAAATGTTCCTCTAGGTATCTCCTAGAGTCCTAGACTCACGGTCTCAGTGTGTGACCATTAATATACTCAGATAGCCTCAGTGTACTCCCAGTGCGTCCATGGGCAGGAAGAGAGTGAGCCAATCAGACCTTGCGCAGTTGAGAGAAACTTTAGCTTCCCGTTAGCAAGAGGGTTTCACTAGCTGCTCGGGACATGTGGGGTTGTGCACCGGAGTGGTAAGAACTGATCACCCACTGCTGATGCTGGTCCCGTGTCGTGTTAGTTGTCGGGAGCACTCGTTCACTCAAGAGATCCTTTGCTACCCCGCTAAACAGTGACAGGCCTACACTGATCGGTCCAATGGCGACAATCGCCACCCTCAATCATCAACGGCAGTCTCAAACGGCAGTCAATCTCTCGCAGTCAACTCCAATCAACTCCAGTCAACTCCAATCAACTCCAATCAACTCCAGTCAACTCCAATCAACTCCAGTCAAGTGGGTTCTGACGGAAACCCTGAAATGAACTCACTGTTAGCTCTAGTTAACTTTACCACTGCCCTATCTAACCCTGTCTGAGATCGAATGAGACTTACTTGTTATACTGCAATAGCGCAGCACAGGTGACTAGGCCACGTGACTATTTCTGATGGACGCGCGGAACGTCTTGTCTGTGTGAATGCTCTCCGGAACTGGCCTAGCCAGCATCGCGTCTCCCCAAGGCGCTAGCTTGGGCCTACGTGATATATTTACCGCCTAACTAATAACTCCTTGGGACACCCGTAACATTATTCAGACTGCTAAACGATCTATAATAATTTCAAATTCAATAATAGTCCCTTAACTTCATGAATCGCATCATTATTAATTCGGTAAATCACATTTAATATCATATAGGCCTAGTTCCACAATCTCTCGCTACGAGCAGGCAGCGCTCCCTCCCCTCAGATGACCTTGAACGCTCAGTATCACTCATGGCGGGGCATTTGAAATTACTCTGAAATTTCTGAATATTACAATCGACCCCCCTAAAAAAAAGACAGCACTGTCCTCATGTGCTGAGAAAACATGCATACGACCCCCCTAAAATTTTGTTCTAAGGACTGCACCTCACCCCTTTTGCTAAATGCAGCATTCCCGTCTTCTCTTCTCTCCTTTTCTCTCCCGCTAACACTCGACCCCCCTAAAAAAGACAGCACTGCCCTCATGTGCTGAGAGAACAACTTAGAACCCACCTTCAACTCTGTACTATTCCACTCGCAGCTAGCAACTCCATTTCTTCCTAGCCCAACTCAATCCAACCAGAACATCACGCTCCCCTTTTGCCTGGCCCTTAACTAGAGAACCAATGTCAAAATTAATACCAGCCCAAAACAAACATGCTCTCCTTTGGCCTGGCCCTTGACAAAGAGGAACCAGTGTCAAAAAAATACACAGTCCAAAACAAGCATGCTCTCCTTTTGCCTGGCCCTTGAACTAAGAGGAACCAGTGTCAAAAAAAAATACTCAGTCCATCTCCAACATGCTCTCCTTTTGCCTGGCCCTTGAGCTAAGAGGAACCAGTGTCAAAAAAAAATACACAGTTCAAAACAAGCATGCTCTCCTTTTGCCTGGCCCTTGAACTAAGAGGAACCAGTGTCAAAAAAAATACTCAGTCCATCTCCAACATGCTCTCCTTTTGCCTGGCCCTTGAGCTAAGAGGAACCAGTGTCAAAACAATACTCAGTCCACGTCTCCGAACCTCATGCCGGCAGACCAACCCTCTGACAATGTACCAGTCCATCTTAGTGAGGCCCTGGACATTACAACCGTACTCTCAATCCCGCTCATGACAGCAACTCAATCCCGCTCATGACAGCAACTCAATCCCGCTCATGACAGCAACCACTACTCAACGCACATCTCTGACCTAACCATCTCTCCAATCCCCTCTGCCCTACTCACAACTCCTCCAACTCACCCCCTACAACCTGCCTTTTCTCATTACCATGCACCCTAAACTGCAATCGGTCGGCTTCGTCTTGTCTCTCAGCTGGAGGGCTCGATCAACCTCTCTGAACTACTTACGTACCCCTATATTTCCCACTTGGACCTCACACTTCCTTGACTGCTGGACGTGTGCCTGACATTCACCCCTTGTTTCCTCCCTGAACCGTTGAATGTGTGCCTGAGACTTCCACTTGAACCTGTTTACCTGTGCTTGATAATCCCTCTTTAGGTCTCCGAACTCCTCTCTCAGCTGTACCAAGGTCCCGCGGCCGTCTCTCTTCCTCCTCATACACATCTCTATTGTCAAGCCTAACCAACTCAGTCCGGGCACAAGGATGAGCATCAGTGCGAGTTCAATCCCTACCATTGCTAACCAACACATGATGGCGTTCATTATCCCAACCACAGTACTATCAGTCACGACATTAAAAACTACGCTCTGCTACCATTTGTAACCGGTCGGAATTTGCTGGACTTTAATTTCTCACTTGACTTGGGGTTTATTAAAATTTAATAGATGGTAAAGGCAGTGGAAGCGCCCCTTTGAGAAAAATCCCGAACCAGCACAAGAACACTTAAATCTACTACACAAAATGAACTGTCCGTGACCCGTGGAAGGATAGCGTCTGTGACTGAGATGAATGAGACACACTGTAAAATTTAGACACTTATACTCCCTCCAACACTACAAACACAATCAAATAATGGTACACCAATATGCGCACCTCTTAACTTAAACTTTAACCACTACTCTGGGGAATAAAAGTTATACATGACATAGAAATTATTAGAAACACAGGCAACAATAAATTTAAAGTATTAAGAAATGTTAATTGCACATATGAAACAGGCCTCTTAAGGGCTTTCACAAAATAATATCAGTCACTTAGGAAATGGTATTAAAAAATAAGAAATTAACTACTCTACAATGAATAGGCCTTAAGGGTCTTCAACAAAATAATATCAGTCACTGAGGAATGGTAATAAAATATAAGAAATTAAATACTCTACAATGAATAGGCCCTAAGGGCTTTCAGCAAAATAATATCACTCAACAAAATTATAGCACCCCAACAGGTGTACACTTCCTAACCTAACCTAACCACTGCTCTGGGGAACAAGGTTATACCTGAGATCAGAATTATGAAGAATTAGAGGCATTAAAAGAATCAAATCACAGTATCACTCTGGTTCCACTTAATGGCACAAACATTCAAAAAAACACTACTATCAAAATTATTTAAGAAATATTAAACTACACACGTCAAGATAATATCAGTCTGAGGAATGGTGTTACTACACCCGTGATAAGGAAGATAAAATGTTCCTCTAGGTATCTCCTAGAGTCCTAGACTCACGGTCTCAGTGTGTGACCATTAATATACTCAGATAGCCTCAGTGTACTCCCAGTGCGTCCATGGGCAGGAAGAGAGTGAGCCAATCAGACCTTGTGCAGTTGAGAGAAACTTTAGCTTCCCGTTAGCAAGAGGGTTTCACTAGCTGCTCAGGACATGTGGGGTTGTGCACCGGAGTGGTAAGAACTGATCACCCACTGCTGATGCTGGTCCCGTGTCGTGTTAGTTGTCGGGAGCACTCGTTCACTCAAGAGATCCTTTGCTACCCCGCTAAACAGTGACAGGCCTACACTGATCGGTCCAATGACGACAATCGCCACCCTCAATCATCAACGGCAGTCTCAAATGGCAGTCAATCTCTCGCAGTCAACTCCGGTCAACTCCAATCAACTCCAGTCAACTCCAATCAACTCCAGTCAACTCCAATCAACTCCGGTCAACTCCAATCAACTCCAATCAAGTGGGTTCTGACGGAAACCCTGAAATGAACTCACTGTTAGCTCTAGTTTACTTTATCACTGCCCTATCTAACCCTGTCTGAGATCGAATGAGACTTACTTGTTATACTGCAATAGCGCAGCACAGGTGACTAGGCCACGTGACTATTTCTGATGGACGCGCGGAACGTCTTGTCTGTGTGAATGCTCTCCGGGACTACCCTAGCCAGCGTCTCGTCTCCCCCAGGCGCTAGCTTGGGCCTACGTGATATATTTACCGCCTAACTAATAACTCCTTGGGACACCCGTAACATTATTCAGACTGCTAAACGATCTATAATAATTTCAAATTCAATAATAGTCCCTTAACTTCATGAATCGCATCATTATTAATTCGGTAAATCACATTCAATATCATATAGGCCTAGTTCCGCAGTCTCTCGCTACGAGCAGGCAGCGCTCCCTCCCCTCAGATGACCTTGAACGCTCAGTATCACTCATGGCGGGGCATTTGAAATTACTCTGAAATTTCTGAATAATATATATATATATATATATATATATATATATATATATATATATATATATATATATATATATATATATATATAATAAATGGTTTATTGAAAAAGTTCTGCAGCCCGAAGGCTGAAAATATACATTGACATAAATGACTTATTACATACATTGGTGGTTCAACAAAAGCCTTCATTAGAGAAAGGCGAAAGAGCATACAGTGAACATACATATTAATGTTTACACACGTAGATCATGTGAGCTGAGGTGTTGAACAGTAGACACGTACTCTAGTAACTCCCTCACAGATGGCGGTATGAGGGGCATCACGTGGAGTACTCGTTCCCTCACAGCTGGTGTTATGGGGGGCTTGACGTGGTGTAGTAATTCCCTCACAGATGGTGTTATGAGGGGCCTGATGATGTAGTAGTTCCCTCACAGATGGTGTTATGAGGGGCCTGATGTGGTGTAGTAATTCCCTCACAGATGGTGTTATGAGGGGAATCACGTGGTGTAGTAATTCCCTCACAGATGGTGTTATGTGGAACCTCACATGATGCTGTAGCAACTCATTCACTACGTGGTGTCGTAGCATCATGTGTGTGTGTGTGTGTGTGTGTGTGTGAGTGAGCAAAGACAATC
>NW_024729073.1:0-19871 GCF_018991925.1 Homarus americanus
TTATTGTTAAGTTTACACTCACACACACACACACACACACACACACACACCGTCTCTCTCACTCTGTTGTTTAAGGTGAGAAAGTGTGAGAAAGTTTACACACATTAGGTGGGAAAATGTTCCTCACTTTGCGGGCTTCGATAGGGTAAATGATCTCATCTCGTATCCCCAGAGTGAAGAAAAACGTCTCGTGTTTGAGTCGGTGAGGCAGCAAACGTTCCTTATGGCTTTAAATTAGATAAATTCCGATTCAGAAAGGATATAGGCAAGCACTGGTTTGGTAATAGAGTTGTGGATATGTGGAATAGGCTACCGAGTGCTATAGTAGGATTGGGGACGCTAGGGAGCTTCAAGACGAAGTTGGATAGGCACATGGAAGTGCTGGGATGGGTGTGAAAGGGATCTGCCCTGTATGGGCCAGTCGGCCTCCTGCAGTATCCCACTTTCTTATGTTCTTATGTACATACATACATACATCGTTGTTCAGATAGATATTTAGTAAAATCGTATTACATGTTCACAATGATTCAGCACGTACTGTACAAACAATATACATACTGTAGACAGTGTAGACATACAGCTGAAGTCTTTAAAACACGTAATGATGTTGGTAATTACACTTGTCCACAACGATCATAAATTATATAGAACTCTTTATAATTGTTATAGACATTGGGGAAAATGTTCTAGTTTCTATTAGTAAATCTGAAGGTAAGTTTCATCTCTTGTGTTCAATGAAGTTGGAATAGGTTGAGACTGAGTTATTTGCGAGGCGAATTGTGTGTTTTCATCCCTGGAAAAATATGTACTCAAGGAAGAAATTGGGAAAATAGTAGGTTTAAAGTGCTGAGTTTGGTGAATTTTCCATCTAAGAAGTTGAATAAGTCGACTGTTTGTTTATGGTGTGGCAAGATATTACACCTCTCCCCTCCCCTCCCTTCCCTTCCCTTCCCTCCCCTCCCCTCCCCTCCCCTCCCATCATCGTGTGAATTCTGCGTCAATTTGTTTTCTTATGCATGAGTGAAGTAGATTTTCATATCATTGTTACATCACTGTTGAACATGCACAGTTGTTATGGGAAGTGTTAGGGAGGGAAGGATGAAAGAAGAGGGAGGGGAAGGGGAGAGAGTGAGGAGGAGGGAGGACAAATGGGAGAGAGAGAGAGAGAGAGAGGTTGGGCGAGGGGAAATTGCACGGAACAGAGGGTAAAGGGGAGGGGAAAAAGGCAGGCGAGGAGAAAGGAGAGGGGGAAGCGGGGAGAGATATAGGGAAGAGGGGAGTGATGAAAGTGGGGAGAGAAAGTAGAGAGGAGAGAGGAAAGAAAACCTTGTATGAGTATCAGTTCCAGTTTTATGCTTATTGTGTTATTCTCTCTCTCTCTCTCTCTCTCTCTCTCTCTCAATCTGGCATTTTCTCCACTAGGACTAAATACTATAAGCTCCTCTTGAAACCTATATAGAGCATCCCTTCTGAGGGTTTTCCTTGACGGGGATAATATGCAGCGATGCTTTCCCTCGGTAGGATTCCCTTCACTTGGGTATCCTATCCGCTGAGATTTTATCCACAGGGATTTTTATCCTTAAAGAAATAGTAGTTGAGACCATCCCCCATCGACCGCCCCCAACATAACCCATTAACATTGGTCTTTATCCCCTGGTGTTAAGTTTCTCTACCCGACGTAAATTTGATAACATTCAGGGCCTCGTACGGCTGGACCTGACAGTACCTGGTGTTTGTGGGGCATAAACGCCAGGTAGAGGTTCATATGATAGTGAGGCGGGTGGTGGTGATGCTACCATGGTCACTGTGTGGGGGGGGGGGTGTCTTGTCATTATACTTGGTTGAGTGTTTTATGCTCGAGGTACAGAAAGTATTACTGCATAACTCTGAACATGAGAGAGAGAGAGAGAGAGATCAGTAGCGACTATATAATAATAATAATAATAATAATAATTAACGGTTTATTGAAAGAGCTTGGCAGCCAGAAGGCTGAAAATATACAGTTACATATATTGTCTATAGTGTAAGACAAGGAGTAGAGACAACTAACTATAACACCTTGGATATACTGTATATATTCAATCTGTCTAATTGTTATAGTGTTAGGCATTACTGTCTCCCCTGTCTCAACATTTTCTATCTCTGTCTCTTAATGTACAGTCCTCTTGCATCATCTCGCATCTCTTCATCGTCTCTGTTTGTCTCTCAGGAGGTGTTGATGTCTCTCTAATGTCTCAATTGTTGGTGTTCTGTGAGAGGAAGAATTTGGAGGTCAAGGTTGTTCAGGGGAGGAGGAGAGGAGATAGAAAAGTAAGATACGGAGGAAGGAGAAGGAAGATGAGGGAGGAAGGAGAAGGAAGATAAGGGTGAGAAGCGGAAGGGAAGTATTTAAAGGGAAAGAAAAAAATAGAAAGATAGGGAGAGAGTGAAGGTAGGAAGGACAGGGGGGAGTTTTTTGGGGCATTAGTAAAAGAGGATACGGGGAGAGATGGAAGAGATAAAGGAAAGACCGGAAGGAGAAATGAGGAGGCGGAGAGAAAAATACAAAAAGAAAAGGGAATTGAAGGGAGGAAGGATAATATGTTTTTATAAGTGTGATTAATGATGAACCCAAGAAGAGAGAGAGATAAAAGTGAAAGGAAAGGAAGGGGAAGGAAAAGGAGGAGATTAATGAGGACATGAAGAAAGAATTATAAGAAAATGAGGAAAATATATAGATTTTCTTTTGCAATTTGGATATAAAAAAACATAGACGCTTGTTGAAAATAGGAAAATATATTCTCGTTAGCTCCAGATTTCACCATTAATATTACGAAGAAACATATTTATTTCAATGAGAGTTATAGAATTTGTTTACTAAATGTTTCAAGTACTAGCAGGCCACACTACCCTTGAGCATTACTGGCAGACCTTCGGCAGTACTGACAGAAGGAAGTAACGAGTCTTATAAGCAGTAGTTTAAGAGAGGATCCTGTGCTCTCCCACCCACAGTTAAAAGTCGTTAAATAAATGATATGATATAATCTTAGGTGGGAGTTTCACCCAATGTATTCCGGGGATTAGACTGCAATTATTCATAGAGTTATCCTTGTGTGTTAAGGATTATCCATCGTTCTTCAAGGATTTACATGTCTTTGTTCATGGATTATCGCCTCGTTCACGGAGGATAAGGTCACCCTACTTGATGTATTAAATCATCATACTAAGTAGAGTGACATTGTCCTTGTTAGGTATTTATGTCGTCACTTCAGCTAGCATGAAGGTAAGGGTTTATACGGTGTCTCCCTTAATGAGTTGGTCGTAAGGTTGTGGAGTGAGTCTTTAGTGCTTATATCTCTACAGCACACGTTGAGGAAGTGACTTATCCCAACACACGGAGGCTATAACTTGTATCCTGAGAGAGACTTACACTTAACAGTATATTAAACACATACAGACGTCTCTCTCTCTCTCTCTCATACTTGCATAAGTCAACGTTTATATACTACAACATTTACGTTAGTTGATATCTAACTGAATCTCTTATATTGCAACCAACCAACCAACCAACCAACCAACCAGCCGACCGACCGACTGACCGACCGACCGACAGCCTTTGTGATGCTAAGCCTTTTGATGTGACTTGTAACTTTCCAAGTGCTTTATTTAATTTTCTTGGTGTGATGCCTTTAATCCGTGTGTGGCAGTGATGAATTACTGAAGGGCTCACCCTGTGATGGCCAGGTGGAGGGTTGTGACGTAACTCCTTCAACTCCATGTTTTAACTCCCTCACTCCGACGATTTAACCACACGAATACAGCGTCGCCTTACTCAGGGGAATAAGGTATCAAGTATTAAGTCATCGTACTCAAGAGATTAAGGCATCGTACCCAAGGTCTTGTGGTAATAACATTTTTAAATATATTTTCTGATTTTTTCTTTTTTACTACGGAACGTTAAATTGGAAATCTGTCATGTCTTAGGTTGTGTGAGAGACGGCTGTCCTTTGTGTGTGTGAGACAGCTGTCCTTTGTGTGTGTGAGAGACAGCTGTCCTTTGTGTGTGTGAGAGACAGCTGTCCTTTGTGTGTGTGACTGTTGGCCCTTGTGTGTATGAGAGAGAGCTGTCCTTTGTGTGTGTGAGACAGCTGTCCCTTGTGTGTGTGACTGTTGGCCCTTGTGTGTGTGAGAGACAGCTGTCCTTTGTGTGTGTGAGAGACAGCTGTCCTTTGTGTGTGAGAGACAGCTGTCCCTTGTGTGTGTATGAGAGACAGCTGTCCTTTGTGTGTGTGAGAGACAGCTGTCCTTTGTGTGTGTGTGAGACAGCTGTCCCTTGTGTGTGTTAGAGACAGCTGTCCTTTGTGTGTGAGAGACAGCTGTCCTTTGTGTGTGTGTGAGAGACAGCTGTCCCTTGTATGTGAGACGGTTGGCCCTTGTGTGTATGAGACAGTTGTCCCTTGTGTGTGAGAGAGATAGCTGCCCCGTGTGTGTGCAACAAGTGGAGGACAAGTCGAGGCGGGGAGGACAGACGGGGGCGGGAGGAGAGAGGTTTGAGGAGGAAAGAACAAGTGGAGGCAGGGGAGGACAAGTGGAGGCAGGGGAGGACAAGTGGAGGCAGGGGAGGACAAGTGGAGGCAGGGGAGGACAGGTGGAGGCGGGGGAGGACAAATGGAGGCAGGGGAGGACAGGTGTAGGCGGCGTCACCTACGTTAACCTCTTACTGCTGATAATTCCTTTCATTTTCCACCTGAACTCTAATACTGCATTTATCTATAACTAAATACGGTAATTATTCAGTCAACACCGCCATTCGATTTATACCAACTTTTAATATCGCGTTACCTAAAAAATTGAATTTCAATATGGGAAACAACCTGATTCTCCCAAGAAAGAACTATTATATTATCGGTAAATTTTCAGTTTCAGCCCCAACTACTGTTCGATCATAAATACCCTATTATCACCATTATTAGTCCTAGTTTATTATACCATATAAATTTCTTTCCCGAAAACGTATCTTACCTTGTGTATATTTTATAGATGATGGGAGTTGTTTCAGCGTTGAGAAACAACACCTTGTGAAGTGTCAGTCAGAGAAGTTCAAAAGGAAATTTTCTCCTTTTTACTAAAATCTTCAACAATTAAGTCGTTCGGTGACAACTTATCTTCAGTAATGTCAACGGTTTAAAATGTTATTTTTTTTTGTTTTTTCAATGGTTCAAGTACACGAGATTGTATCTTTTTTCTAACCGAGAAACACCCACACACACACACACACGTCGACGTCATCAGCCTAGCCTATTCTCATTGGTCAGAAGTTCTTGTCGAAAAACTTATAAGTTGTTGGTTCATTATTGGAAATATTAATTATTCTGTACAGCATTAATATCATATTATTACGGAAAATAAGAACTATACAGTTAAGTGTATTCAACTTATTCAATGATTTTGTTATTAATAATCTCTTTTGTCTTGTTTTTTAATTTATTGATAACTTATCGACATGAATCACCACTATTGTTTTAGTTTGTAATCAAAATTAAAAACAGCTGAAAGATCTGATACATTCCTAGTTGAATTATCATTTATTTTTATTGCTTGAATATAACAAATTTGTTTATCGTAGAGAGTATTAGTTTTTAATTCATTTATATAGAAACATCCTCGCTGTGTTATGTCGGTACTTAGGAATTTTGATTTAACTCTTTAATTCGTACAAAAAAAAAATATGTAACTATTCGTTCCATAACTTTTGAATAGTTGCTATGCTTGTAGTTTTTATGAATCATAATTAAGAAAGAATAGAAGATGAGCTATTATAAAGAGTAAGTCAGTGAAGGCATATACAGTACATACAGAATATTAAACAATTATTCCTGATCTTATGAAACATGGACATAACCAACATGTAGTTGCCAGTTTGGGTTTTGGTTTTGGTTTTGCGGTAAATAGCCTATCCGGGCACAGGTGCATATTTTCCGTAATAACCTGATTTTAAAGCTTTAAAGATTAATTAATATTTCCAATAATGAACCAAATTCAAATTTTTCGACAAGAACTTCCGACCAATGAGAGCAAGCCTGGCTGATGACGTCATAAACGTTAATATTATGTGTGTTTTCTCGCTCAGAAAAAACAAAACAAAATCTCTTGTACTCGACTCCAGTTTGTAAAAACTTGGAACATTTTGAATAGAGCACATAACAGAGGATAAATTATCACCAAGAGACTTATAGTTGAAGAAGAACAGTGACTTGTAAAAATCACAGACTGACGCTCAAGGAGGTGAAGTTTCTCGTAACTGAAAAAATATCTTTCATCTCCAATAAAAAAGGTAATATACCTTTCAGGACAGATTTTGTTTTATATTGCTTAAGTAATATTAACATATAATTGTAGTAGTGGCGCTCCAAGTGTAAAATGAACAGCAGTAAATGATTAACATAGTCAGGTGTCCTCGGCTGTTGTATTCGTAATTCAAGATATCTGGAGGTGCCGTGCTCTGTCGTGTCCTGTAAGACCCGTGGCTGTCCTTAATATGGGGTAGTTTATTGTGTGCCTCTTCTTTACCTAACGACCAAGTCAAGGGAAGACCAGTGGCCTGTGTAGGATCCCTCCATTGATCTTGTTAATTTTGTCTAGGGCTATTTTGAAGCCCAGTACTGTTCTCGATTCCACGGCTTGAGCTGGGAGAACGTCCCATAGATCTATCTCTCTCTGTCACTCTATGTGAAGAAGTATTTCCTTGTGTTCGTTCTGCATGATAGCTTGGTGAGCTTGAAGTTGTCCCTTCGTGTCGTCCCTTTCAAGATTTTAATTGTTTTAATGAGATCTGTTCTATTGGGCTTTTTTCTGAATAGTTGTTCGTCTTGAGGCCCTTAGTTTACTTGGATAATCGAGATGGCATAATTAAAGAATCATCTTGGTTGCACCTTTTCTAAGGGTGTTAGATCTTTCTAGAGGTAGGGTTTCCATGCCTGAATACAAAACTTATCGACAGTATCCAGGAAGTTGTCATTAACAGAATAGTTGTGATTGGGGTTGTTGTATCCTATTTGTAGGGTCTTGCATTTCGTAATGTTAAAGGACGTTTGACTGTCTCCAGACCATTGAACAGCTCATGCAGTTGTCCTCATTGATGCGACATCATCTTGACTTGCTGCCTAAGTAAATACCATCGTAACTTTTTCGTAGCCACTTATATCGCTATATTTGCGGCCACATGACTGTCATTAATTCTACCGAGTAAGTGGTGTGTGATTGTTTCGTAGTAGTGTTTCTACTAATTTTACTACAAGGAGAAAGGTGTTATTGTATATCTGTTGGGTGGTCGTGGTATTGTTTTGTTTTTTTAAGTAATTGTGAATTATTCTTGTTTTTCGTATGTACTTTTATCGTCAGTCATATATTTTTATTTAAGCAGAGTACAGTATACCATCTTGAACCTCTGGGGTGATTAGGAAATGTATGTGCTTTTAGTATCGTATCTTGCCAGAGTGAAATAAGACAGTGTTGGTTGTTATGAGGAACAGTCATCAATATAAATATCATTCACTAATAACAATCTTTGTACCTGTATTATCAGCTGTTTTTTATAGGACCCAAATCCCCTGTAGTTCCGTACCACCAATACGTAACACAAAGTCACTCGCTCACTTGCTTTAGGTCTGAGTTTTCAATGTGTCGTGCTTATGTTTACTGCTTTGGGTAACTTGCATGGGTTGACATGTTGCCTGTTGAAGTGTTCCTGTGTTTTAAGATGTTTCTTGTTGATGTATTCCTATGGGTTAAGGTGTTCCTTGTTTGAGGTATTGCTGTGTTGATATGTTCCTTGTTATTATGGTGTTTCTCGTTTCATTTTTTTGTGTTTAGGTGTTCTTTTGCATTGAAACTTTCCTTGTTTGAATTGCTCTTGTGTGTTGAGGTGTACCTTGTTTGAGGTGTTGCTATGTTGATATGTTCCTTGTTCTTATAGTGTTTCTTGTTTGAGTTTTTTCTGTTGAGGTCGTTGAGATGTTTGAGGTGTTGCTGTGTTGATGTGTTCCTTGTCCTTAGGTGTTATGTGCTTTCAAGTAACTTATGTGTTTATTTATTCTGTGTTTACTTCGTATTTACGTTCAGATGTTATTTGCACATCCTGGTAAAGTTTTTGATACATTGTAATAAAATACTCTTCATATCGACTGAGGTCTCGTGTGCTCACAGGCCGCATAAGACGGAAGACCTTCAGTTAGAGGGAGCCCGTCAGGTTAAGTTAAATTTCGACGTCTGCCTTAGAAATACTACGCTACAAGCACAACCCAATGGCAAACTAGCTTAAGGGGGCCATTTAGCCCCATGTAGGTGTAAGAGTTGTGTGTATGACAAGAAAATAATACAGTACATGATTATATAAGAAAATGGGTCTTTTAGTATTAAGGTGCTTCATATTATTGTATTCACACACACACACACACACACACACACACACACACACACACACACACACATACACACACACTGATTTTATTAGGGCACAAAACGTGTGTATGCATTACTCCTCAGACATTGACCGCCTAAACACGCGGAACACCTGAACACGGAACACATGGAACACCTTAGCACACGGAACACTATAACACGGAAAATCTGAACACACGGAACACCTAAACACACCGACCACCTAGATACACGGAACACCTGAACACACGGAACACCTTAACACACGGAACGCCTAAACACATGGAACACCTGAATACATGATAACACGGAACACCTAATCTCACGGAGCGCCTGAACACATGGAACACTTGAATACGTGAACACACGGAACACCTAAACACACGGAACGCCTGAATACATAGAACAACTGAACATACGTAACACAACATCTGAGCACACGGAATACTATAACACGGAACACCTGAACACACGGAACACCTGAACACGCGGAACACCTGAACACACAGACTACCTAAATGCAGGGAACGTCTGAACACATGGAACACCTGAATACATGATCACACGGAACACCTAAACACACGGAATGCCTGAATACACAGAACACCTGAACACACGTAACACATGGAACACCTGACCACACGAAATACTATAACACGGAACACTTGTACACACGGAACACCTAAACACACGGGATGCCTGAACACACGGAACACCTGAACACACGGAACACCTGAACACACGAAACACCTGAACGCACGGAACGCATGAATACGCTCAACACCTGAATACACGGAACACCTGAACACACGGAACGCATAAACACACGGAACGCCTGAACACACGGAACACCTGAACACACGGAACGCATAAACACACGGAACGCCTAAACACACGGAACACCTGAACACACGCAAGAGTTGCCTAAGAAGGTCCGTACATGACATATTACCCCCTCAGCACGTAGCTTCTCATGCGGGTTTTTTTATCCAAGGACTGTCATGCAAGCAGCTGCGACCTGCTCCCCTCATGCATCGTCCTTCTCTCTGTGAAGTGACACATTAGACTTCAATTAAAGATCCTCTCCATATGGAAGCTGTTCACACCTCTTGACAGTATTTGACAGTAACCCACCACTGACATGCAAGTACTGTAGCCTCGAGACACACCACTGACCTGCACCTACAGTAACTCACCACTGACCTGCACCTACAGTAGCTCCAGACCTAACACTGACCTGCATCTACAGTTACCCACCACTGACCTGCACCTACTTTTACCCACCACTGACCTGTACCTACAGTAAAACACCACTGACCTGCACCTACAGTAGCCTCCAGACCTACCTCTGACCTGCACCTACAGTGGATGATATTAAAGTTTGTAAAAGATAAGTGTTATCAGTAAGTTACACTCTGGATTGGATTACTTACTACAGTGAATAATTAATGCTGAAGGTAAGAATGTAATTTAGTAATTTCTTAGGCAGTGGATGAAGATTTAAATACTGAGGGAATAATAACGCAGAATTAGCTTGTTCGTCATTAGTTAACGCACCTGTAGTTACCTGAAATTACCAAAAGAAAGTTATTGTGTGGTCTATTTTGAGGTACACGATATAAACAGTGTGAACAGTCGACCCAAAATAACTAATGTTTATGCAACATTAATTAAGGATCTACAATGTAACCTGGAATATAAAATGAACTTTGTAAATATATCCTAACACTTGACACCTGTTTGTTCACGATATTGTTCACTTCATAAAACATTAAAACAAAATATTCATAATAGGTGACATTATTGCTGTCATTTTACCTTGTGTTCCCTTGAAGTGTCTTCCATCATACGTGTCACACCAGAAGGTTTGAGCCCCAGTGAGTGTTTAATAATGACTGCAGGACTAAGACTATAAATCCTTCCTCACTACACAAGGGATTCATGACTGCCTGAGTGAATTCCTCTCACTTCTAAACGATTCTGGTTTTGTCAACGAACTCGTCTCTCTCATTCTCAAGTGCCTCGGAGGTCTTTGACTTTTGGATGAGTGTGACTTGATCTTTCTTTCTCTCCCTCTTACAAGGAAGTCAACTGAGCATCTGGGAGAGTCGTGTTGGTCTGACTTGAATGATTAAAAACAACTTTCCTTTTGATATTTTTGCTTATGAAAGTTTTGATAATTTCCACAATATGGTATTTTGTATTTGTCTCTTAATAGTATTAGTAGAAGTAGTACATGGAGCAGCAGGACTAGAAGTTGTACCTGTAGTCGTAATGATAGTAGTAACAATGGCTAAAGGGAACTATCTACCCTGATAATGACTTGATAGTTTAAAATCCACCTCTTTGTCATTTCTTCCCTTCATATTTTAAATGACGAATAATCCCTAAACTAACCTAACCTAACCTAACATAACCGGAAGTGACTTAACCTAAACTAAACTAACCTAACCTTTCGTTTCTCCAATCACCGGTATGTTACCTGAGGATAATGACCTCACCTGACTCTTGAAGCTCTGCTAGATTAAGTGTTACCTGACTGAGAGACAGACACGATACTGTGTTGACTGACTGTACATGTAGGATGGTAGATGTACAGTGGAGGATGAAGGATGTACAGTGGTGGATGAAGGATGTACAGTGGTGGATGAAGGATGTACAGTGGTGGATGAAGGATGTACAGTGGTGGATGAAGGATGTACAGTGGTGGATGAAGGATGCACAGTGGTGGATGAAGAGTGTACACTACAGCACTAGCACTACAGGATGCTGGTGTTGGTAAACTGTACAACGGAAGCATCGCCCTCAAAAATTATTAGGTCATAAAATAGAGTTAAAACTAAAGTGAGAGAGAGAGAGAGAGAGAGAGAGAGAGAGAGACTTACCTGTAACAACATACCTTAATTAAGAAATAAGTCGGTGAAGGTAAGATGATTTATATGAAGAGAAGAGACAGTTCAGGTGTGATTCATTACCTGACGGATACCTGTGGGGTTCATTAAGGCTTCCCCAGGTGTAGAAGATATCATTAGGTGGCACTGATGACCTATCCTATGCCACCCATCTCACACCACACCACACCCACTCCTTACCACCCATGCCATACCACACTACCTACTACACTACACCACACCACACCACACCGGCTTCTCTACCATGCCCAAACGACCCAATTGAGTTCTTGCCTCAAACTAAATGAACGTGTGTCTGTTAAGAGTGGTGGTGGATGGTCCTGGGTGGTGGTGGATGGTACTGGGTGGTGGTGGATGGTCCTGGGTATTGGTGGATGGTCCTGGGTGGTGGTGGATGGTCCTGGATGTTGGTGGATGGTCCTGGGTGTTGATGGATGGTCCTGGGTGGTGGTGGATGGTCCTGGGTGGTGGTGGATGGTCCTGGGTGGTGGTGGATGGTCCTGGGTGGTGGTGGATGGTCCTGGGTGGTGGTGGATGGTCCTGGGTGTTGGTGGATGGTCCTGGGTGTTGGTGGATGGTCCTGGGTGGTGGTGGATGGTCCTGGGTGTTAAGGGGATTATTATTATGGGAAAATTGTAGTGTTTAATTAATTTTTATTTATGTCATGGGAAGAATTTAAGTGTTGTTGTTTTTGTTATTGTTTTTGACTGCGTTGTTGTTGTTGAGGTTTTTGTTGTTGTTTTTGTCATTGTTTTTGATGTTGTTGATTATGATGTTTATGTTAATGTTGTTGTTGTTGATGATGTGGCTGTTGTTGTTATTGTTGATGTTGTTAATAATGTTGTTGTTACTATAGGACACTACAACACTCGTCTCCAGTCAGTACCCGAGACTAAACTATTCCAATACCTGTTCTGGGGGGAGTCAAGAGACGCGGTTGGGGGAGTTTATTGTGTGTAGTGGGAGGAAGGGAGGGAGGGGGAGAGAGAGGAAGGGAGGAAGGGTGGGAGGGATGGGGAGAGAGAGGAAGGGAGGAAGAAGAAGAAGAGAGAGAGGGAGATGAAAGAAGGGAGATAAGAAAGGGTGTTTGAATAGTTTCGTGAAAATGAAAAAAGTTGTAAAGAGAAATATCATTGAAGACACTAAAGTTTGGATCAGTCTTGTGGCCGTCCGTGTATGAGAAGAGGCGCGGTGAGGAAAGAGTTGTCATACTCCCTCCGGTATATAAACACGACACGACACGACGACACAAAACAAAACAACAAGACACCGACACGACACCGACACGACACAGTCTGATATCCCTTACGAGTTGTTAAAAATAAAGGTATCTCATCTGTTTCAATAAATTCAATTAGTATAATAAAACACAAAGAAATTTACCCGCTCAAAACTCAAAAATTTCCCTTAAAACTCATAAATTTCCACTAAAACTCACAAATTTCCCCTAAAACTCATAAATTTCCCCTAAAAATCGAAACAATTGAGGGGAAAAAACCGAAAAGCTAAAAATATTTCCCCAGATAAATCCAAACATTAACCTGGAGGGGTAGAAACAGGGACGACATTTGACAGTACTGCAGTGGGCCCCTCAGGACGAAAAAGTTAAGCCATCGTTCTCAAAGGAAAATAAAATAAGTTTGGCGAATCGTGTGACAAAAGTGATGACGAGAGAGACGATACTGATCCATGATCCTCAGAACTGTGTAGAGAGAGGGAGAGAGAGATAGAGACAGAGATGGGGAGAGAGGAAGGGAGAGACACGAGGAGAGAAGGGGAGACAAACATAAACAGACGGAAAGAGAGAAAGAGAGAGACAGAAAGAGAGAGAGAGAGGGAGAGAGAGAAAGCAAATGAGAAATAATGCGGCAGAGAGAGAGACGTAGAGAGAAAGGGAGAGACAAGAGACAAAGAGAAGTAAAAATAAAGAAGATATAGATAGCTATATAGAGAGAAAGCAACCAAGAGAGAGAGAGAGAGAGAGATAGAGAGTATACATATGGTCACATCAGCTCTCACGAAGCCCCAAAACACACAGTAAACAGACACTATAAATTACTACACAGACTTCCATAACCTGATCTCTCTCTCTCTCTCTCTCCTCCTATAAACATGAAGCCAAGACGAAATCTCATCCCTTACCTTTAACCTTCCTACGTAACTTCCAGCCCTCACCGTAACTCTTGACCCTCACCGTAACGCCTTGACCCTCACCATAACGCCCTAACCTTCACTGTAACGCCCTGACCCTCACCGTAACGCCCTGACCCTCACCGTAATGTCTTGACCCTCACCGTAATGTCCTGACCCTCACCGTAACGCCCTGACCTTCACTGTAACGCCCTGACCCTCACTGTCACTCCCCAAGATCTAATTTCCTGGTACAGCAAGAACAGAAGAGGCAAATACAGACCAACCTGCCTTTAATCTTTTTATACACACACACACACACACACACACACACACACACACACACTCTCTCTATCTCTCTCTTTCTCTCTCTCTCTTGATGAATGTGTGTGGGAGAGTGTTGAAGGAGGGAAGAAAGGAGGAGCAGGAAGAGCAGGAGCAGGAAGAGCAGGAGCAGGAAGATGAGGTCATTGTTGGCAGACCGTGGTCACTAGACTCTAAGACTGTGTACCCTGATACTGGTGAATGAATAGTAATAGTCCTGGTGAAACGTACAGACCAAAATACAAAACATCAACATGATAAAATAAACAAAAACGATCCCCCCACAAAAAACGACCCCCTTAAAAAATACGACCCCCTAAGAACAACGACTCCCCAAAAACGGCCTAAAAAAACGGCCCTCAAAATCACAGGAGCCCCCCAGAACGGCCCTGGCAGCCCCTCAAAGAACGGAGCCCCCGAAATGGCCCCAAAAAAAAATATTTTAAAACGTCCCATCCAAAAACAGAACCCTAAAAAAAACGACCCCCCAAAATACGACCCCCGAAGAACGACCCCCCAAAATCCGACCCCCAATAAACGACCCTCCCTAAAAATACGTAAACGAGATGAATAAAATTAGAATAAAAAAGAAAACAACAGAGAATAATTTAAGACTCTCGCCAGTGTTAAGAGGCAGGTGAGCTACATAAAAGGTGAACACAGGTGAACACAGGTGAGCACAGGTGAACACAGATGAGAGAATGATTATATTGGTGAGAGAGAAGTGAGGAAGAGAGGTAGAATGATTATAAAAGATAGTTAGGATACGTTAGAATGGTTGTTGAGTTGGAGAACTGGTGTTTATTGCGTTGGGGAGAATGATGAGGTGCTAGAATGATCACAAGTCAGGAGTAGAATGATGTTTGTTTTTTGTTTTTTTACGGGGATTAACCCACCCGGGCACAGGTCACTAACCCACATCGGGGCCTGGGGGGCGAAAATAATAATAATAATAATAATAATAATAATAATAATAATAATAATAATAATAATAATAATAATAATAATAATAATAATAATAATAATAATAATAATAATAATAATAATAATAATAATAATAATAATAATAATAATAATAATAATAAAGAAATACAAAAATGAAAAAAAGATCAAGAGTGAGAAACAATATATGTATGTTGTGTTGTCCAAGTAAGAGAAACACTTGAAACCCTGCAATTGTGTGTAAATGAGGTAGAAAGTCAGATGAGCAACCTGGGACTTGGTCACATATGACAGCAGAGTCTACCATTACATAACACATTATGCTTCCAATATCTTCCCAAGCGGTAGTACCTCCCTGTTTGGTAGCTGTCTGGTACTAGAATGATCACAAGTCAAGAATAAATTGACCAAAAGTAAAGTTAGAATGGCGAATGATTAGGGGTTAGAATGATGAAAAATAAGCTAGTGTTAAAGATATACGAGTCAGAATGACAAAATAATTAAAGGGAGAATGATCAAAGACATATTAGAATGACCAAAGCTAAAAGTGAGAACGTCTTTGGCATCAATAATGGCATTGATAGAGAAGGAAGGCTTGTGGCACTCTGAGACGTACTGAGAGTGGCAGACACAGACCTACGAGTATATAGAGTGGCAGACACAACACCTGGGGAAAAAATGGCAGATTTCCTCTTGACTTAAATACGCTCGACATGTGAGAAGTGACGCAAGATTGATTAAACAAGTGAAAAGGTGACGAACTACATCCTTGCCAGAGAGAGAGAGAGAGAGAGAGAGGATTTGGTGTAAACATCTTTATACTTCTTGAAGGATGTGGTTTTGAGGGAGGAGGAGGAGATGAATTATAGGGGAGGGAAAAGGAGAAGAGAGTTTTGGAGAGGGAGGAGATTTATGGAGAGGGAGGAAGAGGAGGGAGAGGGAGAGCTATGATGAGGGAGGAGGAGGAGAGGAGTTACGGGGAGCTAAAAGAATGTTTTGGTGAGGAAGAGGTTCTTACATCACTATAAACTGACACACACACACACACACACACACACGACGATGGTACTCCATAGGCTCATGGACGTGTTAGCAACCACCACCGGACTGAATTGAATGCATTTTGTTACAGACAGCGGCTAGTTTGTTGTGCACCCTATACTCCTCCTGTGGGCGGCAGCACAAAAAAGTTTACAGAATAGAGGTCACTTAATGGTGTGTATAACAGTCCCCCGTGGTCAGGATTATTATGCCATTAAATGCTACGAGGTATTTCCAGTATATTGTTTGTTTACTTGTGGACAAAGAAGTTGACTCCATACCCGTGTGAGGGGGCATACTGCAGTGTGAGGCATACTTTATATATATTGTTATTCACATCTTCATGAAAGGCATTCAAGCACATTACAGTGTCTGTCACAAAAAGGTTCTATCTTCACACAGTCGAGGACGTAGTGCTAGAGTGTGTGGCCATATCTCTGGCCACACACCTAACATTAAGTCTTGTTCACATCTGCCTGAGGGACATACTGCCAGAGGTACTTATATCCTAACCTTAGTCTAGCGATTACAACATCTTGTGATCTTGATACTTGCCCCATATACATGTTTCACTTGATACATCTCACCATGGTAAACAGTGGATTGACTAGTTCCTGTTTCCAATTGTCTACTGTCTTCTAATTAATCAGCAAGTTATTTCCTGATTACAGTTTTAAGGGTTCCTTTTGGTGACAGCTTAAGCCTAGGGCGTCAAGTGCAAGTAGTGAAGATAAGGCGTCAGTGATGATGATACGGTCAGCGGTATTGTCTTAAGTCTTGTGGCCCCGAGTCTGGCAACTAATTCAATTTCTTCCATTGATTTTAACTCCTTCTATATTGTCATTAGGTTGAGTCACACTGAGAGCCCTTTCTGCCTTCTCACACACGTCTTTAGAGAGCCATCAGTTTAGATGGTCTATGTGATGTAATTTTCAATAGGTAGGTTGAGTATGTGTTCAAGAGCTCTCACTGGCGGTGTGTTGGAGAGAAGGACTGTGTATTATTAGTCGCTTGGCCTGGTATGTGGGTGACAGGTAAGTGCTGTTATGTCTCAAACTTTGTAATGTTTCTTCACTCTGAACATCCTCATATGTGTAGCTGTAAATTGTATCCATTTAGATTCACCAGTTATATGACCGCCGGGGGGGGGGGGGTTACTTGTCCGGCCGTCATGGTGGATGTGTAGATTATTTTAATATTTTTTTTAGCTTTGTATTTCAAATTATCTTATGTTTTTTTCCTCAAAGTAAATCCAAATATAATGTTGATCTCACGAATTCTTCCGATGACGTCACTGAATGTTGGAAAGTTTAAAAGCTATTATTATTAACAGACGAGATTAACTTGTTATTGTTGTTTGTAAAATATTAAAACCGTGCTGTGTTGTGTTGTGTTGTGTTGTGGTCTTTAGCCCACCTTCAGCAGTACCTTGGGTGGCGTATTATTTTCTGCATGATATTATCAAAGGTAGGGTTTACATAACTCTTTCGTTATGTAGCTTCACTTGGTACACTTTCCTTGGTGTATTTCTCTAGAAATCTCTTCAGAGATTTATTTTCCACCTTCCATAATGGAATACAGCATCGATGAACGGCTGCACAAGTCCATTGAAAACCAAGCTTGTCGACTGGAAGCTGCTGTGTATGTTGAGAGAAGGCATGTCTTCTTTCCACAATCTTTTCGAGAAGCATTTGTTTTATGTTTAGATGTGATGTCTCTAACTGCTGAGAAACAAAGTACTTCTTCTCATATTTTTTTTTCGATTTTTCATGCGCCAGGCGTATTGAGCCAGGAATAGGTATATATTGTAAAAAAATAAAATAAAAAGTCTTTCCTCCATACAGTCGTACTAATTGCAGGAAACTATTTTTTTCGTTCCTTTTTAATTACAAACAAAAGACTTAAATAAGGCATTATGGGCGTAATTCAATGAAATGGCTGTATTTCACTCTGATGAGAGGATTGGGACTCAGGCACAGAGCTCGGTGAAGTTGAATGTGAGTCGAGCATTCGTGAGGAAGTTGATGCCAAGAATTACACCATAGTTGTTATCATTAGCGACGTAAAAAGGTGCCCAGTTAGTGTTACCCATGTAGGTGATGGGGACAGGGGACACGTATCCGAGCACCTTATCCTGCCCCGTTACCGTGTTGCACTCGCGGACACACTCTGATGGTCGGTAGTAGAGGTGCAGCTGTTGCGCGTATTCGGGTGTTATGTAACAGTAGGTACAGCCTGTGTCCAGCAGGCATGAAACAGTCTGGTTTCGGATTTTACATGTGGCTGCTAAAGGGGTTATGGGCTTAAGAAGGTGTTTGGAGGGTGCCAGTAGGGTAAGAGTGGGGTTTTTGGTAGACAGGTCCAAGACGGACTGACTTAACACATCCATGCCCAACACAAATGGCGCGCCTTTCCTCGCCACAATCAAAGAAGGCCGGAGTTTATATGCACCGAGCTGTACCTTCATTTCCAGCCGACCATAAACTCCATTTTTCGTTGGCCCACTTCCGGTATCGACCGAAAACTTTTCACGGTCCACTATATAGTCCTGAAGTCCAGCAGAGATGACAAAATCTAACGGTATAACTGATACATTGGAACCACTGTCGAGGCAGAAGGTGGCTTTCAGGCGACGCTTTGTTTGGTTCTGTTCATCTACATCGTAAAGGTATCCCGAAACCAACAACTCCCGAGGACACCGACTGTAGGTGACAGACACTGGATATGAGGTCTTTTCCATTTTTGTTAAATATAGTAAATTGTTTTCAAGATCACCGAGACATTGAATTAGAATTCGGGGCTAAATGTAAAAAAATACCCCCATGTACTTAGGTTGGAATTTTTTATAGTGTTGTAAGAGACAAGAAGGTGAAGATGGTAACGGGGTGGTGGTGCCATGCTACTGCTCGGCCTTCCTCGGCGCCTACTGCACCGTAGAAACTCTTGAGTTAGACACTTAGGAGTTGTACTGTGTGCCGGAGCCCCACAAGGTGAAGGACGAGCTGCAGCTCACCTCACCGCAGGAACTGTAATCCGTAATTCAGTTGGTCGAGGAGGAGACCGTGACCACACTCTCCAGCCCACCGGACCTCGCACTAACCTAACCAGCCCACCGGACCTCTCACTAACCTAACCAGCCCACCGGACCTCTCACTAACCTAACCAGCCCACCGGACCTCTCACTAACCTAACCAGCCCACCAGACCTCTCACTAACCTAACCAGCCCACCGGACCTCTCACTAACCTAACCAGCCCACCGGATCTCTCACTAACCTAACCAGCCCACCGGACCTCTCACTAACCTAACCAGCCCACCGGACCTCTCACCCTAACCAGCCCACCGGATCTCTCTCTCACCAGTGACAAAATGTTGCTGTGATAATGAAATATAGGAATAGTGACAAAGCTGTGTAATAAGTGAAAGTAGTGTGAACATCACCCCACATATTTTAAGAATCAGCCTTACCTTACCTTACCTTACCTTACCACTGTTATAGCTTCCGTTTACCTGTAATCACTGATCAAGAGTCGTATTAGAGGTCAACTCGTAGTAACATTCATAACTGTTTATAAGTTATGTTTTCAAAGTCTTTTGCCTATTTATTAAGAAAATAAACTATCGCACAATAACTGGAATATCACCGTAATTAACGCTATGAGCCTCGTTGAACACAGTATTAAGTGAGAGAGAGAGACTACTCAATGCTCATAGGAAAGTTACCATGATTGATGTAATTATATAAACCATCTCACATACCAGCCTAAGATAAAGGCATAACACTTATCTGGGGATGTTGTGGTTAACAGACGTATTTAAAGATAGGAATAAGAATGATTGTAATACTTATACCTGAGAGCTGCTTTAATGGTGATGACTCGCGGTGTCTTGTGTCCACGATACGAGTACAGTGTAATGGGGTGATCATCTGTCTGTCTGTCTGTCTGTGTCCTTTGGTGTTGTTGGGGTAAATCCTTCCCCAAATAGTACCAGAAAAACAGTAAACAAGGGAAGCAAATAAGGAGTAACGGAGAGAAGAAAAACAAAAACAGAAAAATAACAGGTGGCTGGGTGATGAGGGTGGAGAGGTGGATGATGGGATGGA
>NW_024729074.1:0-12138 GCF_018991925.1 Homarus americanus
CAAAAATAGCTTCGTTCGGTTGCACGTGTTAGCTTCCTATCCTCAGGACCACTTCCTTTCTACTCAGCAGGAAATTGTGCATTTTTTGTCCCCAGAACTGGGAAACTCGGAATCATAGCCCATGACTAACAGCTTTGTTAACAACATATAGCTCACCAAGCTGCATCACAAAGCACCATCCTCAAACACCATCACAAACACCATCATAACAAGATCTAAAACATATCACATAACAGTACATAAAACAATTCTCGTTTATAAGATTGGCTGATCATAAACATTTTAAGCATCCATCATCTGGGTTTTTCATGGAACATAATACACATCATCAAAAACAACAAAACACATCATAAAACAAACAATACGTCATTTCATCACTCTGTATATCCATAAACTTATCTTATCATCATCATCATCTTCGTCTTTATCTTACACTTTATCATCATCATCTCATTACATTAATCATAGCACTTCCTTGTTGCGTCTCCGTCATAACACGTCCTGTCTCCTTTCTCCCTCCTTAACAAGCTATTTCCTCTTCAACTATTCCTCCCTCCTGCATGTAACAAGTTCTTCCTGCTGGCGACATTGCCGATATGAACCAGAAATAAATTAAAATTCCCGTTTTATATTTTAAGTCAACGTTATTTTTTAGGTATGCAAAAATAGAAATAATTGTAATTCAACTTTATATATTTTTTATCGTTTCAACTTATTCTATTTGCGTGGTTGTTCTGTTGTTTATTTTTGTGTATGTTGTCCACTTTGTTTGTTATAATTTCATTTTGTATAAGGATTGCACTATAGGAGCGATATTACTCATTATTTACTTACATTAATAAATACTCTGGTGAAGCTTAGCTCAAGTTTACACTGATATAACACCAGATGAAGCTCACAGTAGCTCTAGTTAACCTTACCATTATACACCAGAGTAGCTAAGACCCTCAGAGTAACTAAGACCCTCCCAGAGTGAAAAACTAAAGACTCAAGTACCTCACCCAGGAAAATAAACAAGTGGGTGGCGGAGTATAGGAGGGAGGACCTTGCTGGTACACGTCACCTTACTCCTGCTGGCGGGCTGTATTGTGCTGCTGCAGGAGCTGACGTCATGCCTGTCACCTGGCCAGCCCACTCTGACGATAGTGAGGGAGGGAAGGTGGTGGATGAGGGAGGGGGAGGAGGACGGAGTGACAGGGAGATGGAGGGAGTCACGGGAAAGAGGAGGGAGAAGGAGAGGAAGGAGTAGGGAGAGGGAAGGGTCAGGGAGGGAGGGCGGGAGGGCGGGAGGGAGGGAGATATACTGACTGTGTACTGTATAATAAGCGTGGGAAATGTTACCAACACACTTGACTGTTTGTATGAAACGTGTATTCAGGTGTTTGTGTCTTGGTATCGTGTGTTTGTGTGTTGTATGTTGTGGTGTTTGTGAACTATTATTATTATTTGTTGTTGTTGTGATATTATTTCTACAGTAGTTGCCTTAGATTTATAAGGGTTTAAAATCACTTGGGTATAAATCTTATTAATTCTCTTATGTTTTGAGCTCAGGATTTGTGTTAGTCTAGTCTCCTCAGTCTGCTGCCCCTCACCTCCTCAGTCTGCTGCCCCTCACCTCCTCAGTCTGCTGCCCCTCACCTCCTCAGTCTGCTACCCCTCACACTCCTCAGTCTGCTGCCCCTCCCCACCTCCTCAGTCTGCTACCCCTCACCTCCTCAGTCTGCTGCCCCTCACCTCCTCAGTCTGCTGCCCCTCACCTCCTCAGTCTGCTGCCCCTCACCTCCTCAGTCCGCTGCCCCTCACCTCCTCAGTCTGCTGCCCCTCACCCCCTCAGTCTGCTACCCCTCACCTCCTCAGTCTGCTGCCCCTCACCTCCTCAGTCTGCTACCCCTCACCTCCTCAGTCTGCTGCCCCTCACTGCCTTATGTCATTTATCGGCTTTGTCAATCCTGGAAAAAATAAATACCAAGTGATTTTTTTTAAACATATTGGTTGTTTTTTCTTTTGTTTTTGTTTTTTCCTGGTGGTTCTATTGTTCGAAATATATTAATATTCTGGGTTTTATTTTCTTCGTGACAACCATTGAATATAAACGACAGTGAGATTGTCACCAAAAAGAGGAATTTCATGACCTCGTGTTTGTTCCTATCTGTAATGAGTTTTAGATGACGACGTTCTCTCTCTCTCTCTCTCTCTCTCTCTCTCTCTCTCTCTCTCTCGTTCGTTCGCTCGTGTATAATTTTCTTCCTAACACACAGGAGCTTTCGACCCCCTCTTTCCCCCTCCACCTCACTCCTTCCCCCACCTCCCCCCTATTCTCTTCACACTTTATTGGACGCCAGTTTCTAAAATCTATCGTAGCCGAGTTTCCCCTGGCTGTTACACCTGGTAGCAACACCTGTGCTGACCGAGAATTGAAGGCGGAACCAAGTTGAGCAATAAGTCAGGTTTAGATGGTAAAAGTTTTGTCTGGTTCGCTGTTGCTGCTGTTAAGGTCAGTTTTATGAGACGAGCTGCTGTTGTGGTCGGAGGTACGTTTACATACATACATACATACGTACACGCACACGCTCATACACACGAACAAATACACATACGCTACTAAGTCAGTCTCAGACACATCCCCTATCCTTTCCTCTCTCCATCCTTTCCTCCTTCCTTCAGTCTAACCCCCACCTCCTCGCTTCCCTATCCTTCCTTCTCTCTCTCTCTCTATCCTCCCACATCCCTATCCCTCGCTCCCCCCTCCTTCTCCTCCCTCTCCAGTCTTCCTCCTCCACCTCGCTTCTCCTCCTGCAGTCTTTCTCTTCGCCTCCCCCCTCCTGCAGTTCTCTGCTCCCCACCCCCTCCTGCAGCCCTGCCCCCTCCTGCAGTCTCCCTCGGCCCTGCAGTCTCCTCTGCCTCATTCTCCTGCAGTCTTCCTCTGCCCCCTCCCAGGCCCCATCCCCGCCCCCCTCCTGCAGCTCCTCCTCCGCTTCTCCTTGGACCAGTGTGTGATGAGAAAGTCCTCTTCAATCTCACCCACTGACACCTCCCAGCCTTCCCTCCCAGCGTCCTCCCCAGCCTCCCTCCCCAGCGTCCCTCCCAAACAATGTTCTCTCTCTCTCTCTCTCTCTCAAGGAAAATCACCCACATATTCGTCTGCGTCTCCTCCAGTAGCACCATCGCCTGGAAATGATTCACTGGTACTGGAGGAAGCAGAGAGGGAAGAGATTTTTATATACATTTTTTTATTTTTTTTTGTTCATTTTTATTATCGGTGGTCTGGAAACTTGAAGAGATATCGTTGGTGCTGAAGGCTGAGAGGAAAGAGTTTCTCATTGGTGCTTGAGCTTTTGGAAGGATTTCATTGGTACTGGAAGACTGAGATGGAAGGTTTTCTTTGGTGATGGAAGACTGGAAAGGGAAGGTTTTCATTGGTGCTGGAAGACTGAAAGGAGATAAATTCGTCAGGGTTGAGTTTAAGAACTACTTTGTTGAGTTTTGGGAAGACGTTAATGGTACTGGAAAAACTTTAATGGAACTGGAAAGACGTTAATGGTACTGGAAAAACTTTAATGGAACTGGAAAGACGTTAATGGTACTGGAAAAACTTTAATGGAACTGGAAAGACGTTAATGGTACTGGAAAAACTTTAATGGAACTGGAAAGGCGTTAATGGAACTGGAAAGCAGATGGGAATGAATTGGTGGTGGAGCCTCAGGGATTTCATCAGTACTTGGGTCAAATGGCTTGAAATCTACCCATACCATGAGAATGATTTCCAATAAACTTAACAACGGAAACTACGGTTAATGGCGCTGGAAAATGTGAAATAAATTAATATAGCTTTTAGTTTATTTGCTTTTTTTTTCTTTTTAAAGTTAATTGTGAGTTTTTTTTGTCCTTTTAAAAGTTGATTACGAGATTGTTTGTCGTTTTAAAGTTAATTACGAGTTTTTTAAGTTAATTACGAGTTTTTTGTCTTTTTAAAGTTAATTACGAGTTTTTTTGTCCTTTTAAAGTTAATTACGAGACGCTGTGGTCTTGGCTGCTGCTGCTAAAAGGCTGGGAGGAATTTTAATGTGAAGGAAGGACTTTTTTTATGGCACTAGGATGCTGGACCGACTTTAATTACAGCAGAAGAATGAGAGAACTTCAATTACACTGGGAGAAAGGAGATAATATCTTTAATGATTCTGGAAACTTTAATTGTTCTGGAAAACGGTAAATGGGACAGCTGGAAAAATGGAACTTGGAAATAATTTAAGTAATGGAGGAAGAATGATATGTATGTCTTAGAACTGTTGGGGGGAGGGAAGTGAATGTTATTGGTTGACCGTCAGTGTATTGAATGTTATTGGTTGACCGTCAGTGTAGGGAATGTTATTGGTTGAACGTCAGTATAGGGAATGTTATTGGTTGAACGTCAGTATAGGGAATGTTATTGGTCGAACGTCAGTATAGGGAATGTTATTGGTTGAACGTCAGTATAGGGAATGTTATTGGTTGAACGTCAGTATAGGGAATGTTATTGGTTGAACGTCAGTATAGGGAATGTTATTGGTTGAACGTCAGTATAGGGAATGTTATTGGTTGAACGTCAGTATAGGGAATGTTATTGGTTAAACGTCAGTATAGGGAATGTTATTGGTTGAACGTCAGTATAGCATTACGGACTGTTGATACTTAAGGACTTGGTAGAGGACTGGGACTCTTAAGTATTGGAAGGAGTTCTAGTGATTCAGGTCCTAAATATTAAGGTGGTGTTAAGTACCTGGGGAAATTGATAGGATGCTGGCCAATTTAAAACTGAAATTGGTGTAGGAGGTGTAGTGTAAAGTGTAGGTGACGGGGTAGTGGTTGGGTTGTGGGAGGTGAGAGGGTGGTGGCTATGGTGTAGGAGGTGACGGGTGGATGGGGTGTGGGGGGTGAGCTGGGTGGTGTGGTGAGTGTGGGGTGACGGGGAGTGAGTGGTGGGGTGTGAGTAGGTTGATGGGAGTGGTGGCTAGAGTGTGGAGGGTGACGGGGTGAGTGGCTGTGGTTGGACAGGAGGTGGTGGGGTGAGTGGCTATGGTGTGTGGGGGTGATGGGGTAGTGGCTATGTGGTGTGGGAGGGAGTGTGGGGGGGTGAGTGTGGTAGGGTGTGGGGGTGTGATGGGAGTAGTGGTGGTGTAGGAGGGGGTGGTGGGGGTGATGGAGGTGTGGGGAGGGTGACAGTGTGGTGGGTGGGGTGTGGGTGTTGGTGGTGGGGTAGTGGGTGGGGTGTGGGGTGACGGGGTAGTGTGGGTGTGGGGGGGGTGACAGGTTGGTGGTGTGGGTGTAGGAGGTGATGGGGTAGTGGGTGGGGTGTGGGTGGGAGGGTGACGGGGTAGTGGGTGGGGAGTTGGGAGGGTGACAGGGGTAGTGGTTGGTGTGGGAGGGTGACAGGGGGTGGTGGGTGGGGTGTGGGGAGGGTGACGGGGTGGTGGCTGGTGTGGAGGGGTGACGGGGTGGTGGGTGGGATTGGGGAGGGTGACAGGGTAGTGGGTGGGGTGTGGGGTGACAGGGGTGGTGGCGCAGCATGGTTGGGGTGACGGGGTGGTGGCTGTGGTGTGGGAGTTAATGGGGTGGTGGCTGGGGTGTGGGGAGGGTGAGCAGAGTGGGTAGGGGTGGGAGGGTGTGGTGGGTGGGGTGTGGGAGGTTGAGCCCAGGGGTGGTGGCTATGGTGTGGGAGAGTTGACAGGGGTAGTGTGGAGTGTGGGAGGGCGACGGAGTTGGTGGCTGGGGTGTGGGAGGAATTTGGGGGGGGTGAGTGGCTGGGGTGTGGGGGGGGAGGAATGGCTGGGGTGTGGGGAGGGAAGGCTGGGGTGTGGGGAGGGGAGGGCTGGGGTGTGGGAGGAATGCTGGGGGTGTGGGGAGGGGAAATGCTGGGGGGTGGGGAGAAATGCTGGGTGTAGGGAGAATGCTGGGGTGTAGGGAGAAATGCTGGGGTGGGGAGAAATGTGGGGTGTGGAGGGAATGCTGGGGTGTGGGGAGGGGAAAGGCTGGGTGTGGGGAGGGAAGGCTGGGGTGTGTGGGGATGGAAGGCTGGGGTTGGGGAGGGAAGGCTGGGGTGTGGGGAGGGGAAGGCTGGGGTGTGGGGGAGGGGGAAAGCTGGGTGTGGGAGAAATGCTGGGGTGTGGGGAAAATGCTGGGGTGTGGGGAGGAGAAGGCTGGGGTGTGGGAAGGGAGCTAGGGTGTGGGAAAGAGCTAGGGTGTAGGAGAAAGGCGCTGGGGTGTGGGGAGGGAAAGAGCTGGGGTGTGGGGAGGGGGAGGGAATCTGGGGTGTGGGAAGGCTGGGGTGTGGGGAGGGGGAAGCTGGGGTGTATGGGGAGGGAGAAAGGCTGGGGTGTGGGGAGAAATGCTGGGGTGTGGGGAGGGAAAAGGCTGAGGGTGTGGGGAGAAATGCTGGGGTGTAGGGAGGGAAGGCTGGGTGTGGGAGGGGGAAGGCTGGGGTGTGGGGGGAGGCTGGGGTGTGGGGAGGGGAAAGGCTGGGGTGTGGGGAGGGGGAAAGGCTGGGGTGTGGGGAGGGAAATGCTGGGGGTGAAGAGGGAAGGCTGGGGTGTGGGGAGAAACTGGGGTGTGGGGAGGGGGCTGGGGTGTGGGGAGGGAAAGGCTGGGGTGTAAAGGAAGAGCTAGAGTGTAGGGAGAGGGAAAGGCTGGGGTGTGGGAGAAATGCTGGGGGTGTAGGGAGGGAGAGGCTGCGGTGTGGGGAGGGGGGAAGACTGGGGGTGTAGAGAGAGGGGAGAGGCTGCTGGGGTGTGGGGAGGGAAGGCTGGGTGTAGGGGAGGGAAGGCTGGGGTGTGGGGAGGGGGAAAGGCTGGGGTGTGGGGAGAAATGCTGGGGTGTAGGGGAGGGAAAGGCTGGGGGTGTGGGGAGGGGAAGGCTGGGGGTGTGGGGAGAATGCTGGGGTGTAGGGAGAAAGAGCTGGGGTGTGGGGAGGGAAATGCTGGGGTGTGGGGAGGAAGGCTGGGTGTGGGGAGGGGGGCTGGGGTGTGGGGGAAGGAGGCTGGGGTGTGGGGAGGGGGAAAGGCTGGGGTGTGGGGGAGGCTGGGGTGTGGGGAGAAATGCTGGGGTGTAGGGAGGAAGGAAGCCTGGGGTGTAGAAGGGAAGAGTTAGGTGTAGGGAGAAAAGAGCTGGGGTGTGGGGAGGGAAAGAGCTGGGGGTGTGGGGAGGAAAACTGGGGTGTGAAAGGGAAAGGCTGGGGTGTAGGGGAGGGAAAGAGCTGGGGTGTGGGGAATGCTGGGGTGTGGGGAGGGGGAAGAGGGCTGGGGTGTAGGGGAGAGGGAAGGCTGGGGTGTGGGGAGGGGAGAGAGCTGGGTGTGTGGAGGAGCTGGGGTGGAAGGAGGGGGAAAGAGCTGGGGTGTGGGGAATCTTTGGGGTGTGGGGAGGGAAGGCTGGGGTGTAGGGAGAAAAGAGCTGCTGGGGTGTGGGGAGGGGGAAAGGCTGGGGTGGGGAGGAAGAGCTGGGGTGTGGGGAGAAATGCTGGGGTGGGAGGGAAGGCTGGGGTGTGGGGAGGGGGAAGGCTACTGGGGTGTGGGGAGAAGTACTGGGGGTGTGGGGAGGGAAGGCTGGGGTGTAGGGAGGGGGCTGGGGTGTAGGGAGAAATGCTGGGGTGTAGGGAGGGAAAGAGCTGGGTGTAGGAGGGAAGGCTGGGGTGTGGGGAGGAAAGGCTTGGGGTGTGGAGAGAGCTTGGGTGTAAGGAGAAATGCTGGGGTGTTGGGGAGGAAAGGTGGGCTGGGGTGTAGGGAGGGAAGAGCTGCTGGGGTGTGGGGAGAATGCTGGGGTGTGGGGAGGAGGGAAAGGCTGGGGTGTAGGGGAGGGAAGGCTGGGGTGTGTGCTGGGGTGTGGGGAGGAAAGAGCTGGGGTGTAGGGAGGGGAGAAAGGCTGGGGTGTGGGGAGAAATGCTGGGGTGTGGGGAGGAAAGAGCTGGGGTGTGGGGAGGAAGGCTGGGGTGTGGGGAGGGAAAGGCTGGGGTGTGGGGAGGGAAGGCTGGGGTGTGGGGGAATGCTGGGGTGTTGGGAGGGGCTGGGGTGTGGGGAGAGAAGGCTGGGGTGTGGGGAGGAAATGCTGGGGTGTAAAGGAGGGAAAGGCTAGGGGTGAGGGGAAGAGCTGGGGTGTGGGGAGAGGGAAGGCTGGGTGTGGGAGAAATGTTGGGGTGTGGGGAGGGGGAAGGCTGGGGTGTAGGGGGAGAAGCTGGGGTGTGTAGGGAGGAAAGAGCTGGGGTGTGGGAGAAGGCTGGGGTGTAGGAAATGCTGGGGTGTGGGAAGGAAAGAGTATGGGGTGTGAGGGGGAGAAGCTGAGTGTGAAATGCTGGGGTGTATGGAGGGAAGGCTGGGGTGTGGAGGAAAGGCTGGGGTGGGGAGAAATGCTGGGGTGTAGGAGAAATGCTGGGGTGTAGGGAGGAGAAGAGCTGGGGTGTAGGGAGAAATGCTAGGGTGTGGGGAGGGAAGGCTGGGGTGTGGGGAGGGAAGGTTGGGGTGTGGGAAGGAAAAGGTTGGGGTGAGGAGAAATAAGCAGAAAAAGCTGAGGTTTGAGGGAGAGGATGCAGGATTGTGGGGAGAGAGGCTGTACTGCAGGCTGGGGTGGTGGGGAAGAACAGGTGTGGAGGCTGGAGATTGGGGTTGGCAGGGGGTGTGGAGAGGCAGAGGCTGGAGTGGGGAGGCAGTGGGGTGGGGAGGCTGAGGTTGGGGTGAGAGGCAGGAGTGTGGAGGCTGAACTGGGGTGGGGAAGCAGTGGTGTGGAGGCTGGGGTGGGGTGGGGTTGGCTGAGGTGGGGTTGGCAGGGTGTGGAGGCAGGAGTGTGGAGGTTGTGCTGGGGAGAAAGAGTGTGGAGGTTGTGCTGGGGGAGAAAGAGGTGTTGGGTTTGCTGGGGAGAGAAGGTGTGGAGGTTGTGCTGGGGAGGGTGTGTGGAGGTTGTGCTGGGAGGAAAAGAGTGTGGAGATTGTGCTGGGTAGGCAGGAGTGTGGGGGGCTGGGGTAGGGAGCTGGGCTGGGTGTGGAGCTGGGCTGGGTGTGGAAGCTGGGCTGGGGGGTGGAGCAGGAGGCTGGAGCCAGGGTGAGAGGCAGGGCTGGAGCCGGGGTGAGGAGAAGGCAGAGCTGGGGTGGGGAGGAAGGGTGTGGATGCATAGCTGGGTGGGGGAGGGGGAGGGGTGTGGAGAGCAGAGCTGGGGTGGGGAAGGGAGGGGGTGTGGGGGGCTGGGCTGGGGTGGGGAGGAGGGTGTGGGGACACTTGTCCAGTGTGACTCGTTATAAAGTTCACGCTGAGTACTCAGAGTGTATAAGAGTGCAGTCAGTAGGAGACAGGAGATGGGTGTGGCTCATTTAATGGCGACACTGGGAAGGTTGGGGAGTAAGACAGGGATTAGAGTTGGGTGAGAAATGAATGAAAGATCTGCAGGGCAAGGACATGGGAGGGAAGGGAGTAGGAAAAAAGATATGAAAAACAGAGTACAGGAAGAAATGGAATGGAAAGAGGGAGATAAGAAATGGGAGAGCTTGGATTCAAGACATATTCCTCGTGAATATGAAGATAGAACTCATGTTTTGATATATTAAACACAATAAGGTTACGTTCTACATTTGACCTAAAAGAAGACGTCACCATTTTTAAACGTTGTCGAAAATATGGTCCAGAAACGTGCTGCCTTTTCTGAAAGCTTACAGGTAGAACAACGTGTTTAAAGCTGAATATTTAAAAATTAAGCAGTTTGTGAAGTTTTTGATGGGCAGGGTCCAAGGACGCTGTCTGGGGAAAAAAAAGTTCAGTGGGAGGCGATAGCACAGACCCCGTAGGCCATTCTAGGGATGTTAAAGGGAAGGGCTGTTGAAAAGATTCACATATGGTTTATTCCTGAGGCGCTGAACATTTCCAAATCGAATTCTATAGAATGGCAGGAATATACCAGGAAGTTCTGATGGGTTGCGAGTTTAGATCGCCATTTTTATTTACAACCCCAGAGGATTAATATATACTAACAATGCCGATAAGATCTTGGAAAATCCGACACACCAGACAATAACAAACAAAGATCAACTACAGTACAGTATAAGGTGCCTGTGGAGGTAGCTGTTGCCTTACTAAAATCACTCGCATCAAAAAGAATTTTGCAGAGAGAAGGCGCAGGTCTTATGGTGGAGTGTGGATTCCAGCACACAGAATGCTAAGTGTTCGATCACTTCTAACTGTAAAAAGGATGAACCTCTCCTGCTTGGTGTGGATGTCTCTCTCTGCTCTCCTGCTCTTATATATATATATAGTGGGACGCCTGGGTTGTGGGTGGTGGCAGCAGCAGCCGGAAGCAGGCGGGAGACGGCCACTCAGTTACCCTCAGGATGAAGGCACCTTACCTTCGCTGTGGTTCCAGAACCCCTCCAGGGAGGCCGGGGACATGCACAAGAGGACTGGGTCTGAGAATTATAGATGGAAGAGTGGGGAGGAGGGAGGTGGGATGGAGGGAACCAGAGGTTGAAAACAGGGAAGAGTACAGTAGAGATGACATAGTAAGGATAATAGAATGTTGAAGCAGAAAGATGGAAAAAAGAGTTCGAAAACGCACGTGATGTGAAATGAGAAACACATGGAGGAATTACTGTGGTTGTGAGGCGTTTAATCTAACGAATGAATTATCGAACAATAATTATTAATATCATAATTATACGATTCAGTAAGTGTTTTCTTCTGCAATGAAACAAAATCACAAGTTCAAGTCTCATGAACTGAGACAACCTGCCAACAGACAATGAGAGAGGAAAGAAAAAAAATTACTGATGGTCTTTGTCACAACTGTAAGTGCAACTAGCGAAATAGATTATGTCAGCATCATAAAACCACCCTGCATGACAGCCTAGAAGTGAGGTGAGTGGTAAAACTATACACCGTTCTGCATGACCTTTGGTATGAGAGTCTGCTGGATGTTGCTGAACAAATTCCACAGTGGTACAAGGCATTTCCGTGGTAGCTTATATAGTGCAGAAATACAGCTGAAAGGACAACACAGAAACCTGCACACAACACACACACCCACACATGGCTTAACATTTGTCAGCTGTGGAATTCATTATGCTTAGCTACACACACAAAATCGTTCCTTTAAACTGTCATGATAGATTGTGTGCAAGAAGCTAAAGATAAACCTTTGAACTTTGCAAAAATTCTGCCACAGAAAAATAAATGTCAGTAAAACAATATGAACATAATGAACTTCACAGCTTTTAAACAAGTCTTAGTTAGAGGCCATTAATTAATCAGTTACTTTAATTGTAATATTATAGTCAAGCAACAAATTTGGATACCACATAAATATGTTTCACACTGAATAATAAAAATGCAGGCGTGTGCAGGAAGCCTAGTGCAGCGTCAATATGTTCACTTATCCTGTAGATATTGTCAGAGTTTATGGTGCACGAGAAACAGGATGAAAACATAATACGAACATCAAAAACAACAAATTCCAACACAACAAACTTATTTCTCTGGTAAAGTGTCAGAAGATGTGAATTGTTTTGAGAGTCTGTTGGCCAGGTTAGATCTATGAACAATTAATCATAACATATATACGCACCTCCCTACATATAAAGCCTCCCACTGCAGCCTCCCACACAGCCTCCCCCTTACGATCCCCAGACACAGCCACCCCCAACCTCCCCACCCTCCTCCCCATACCAGAGTTCTGCCTACACACACACACATCCCTTCATACACATCCCCTCCAACACAGACAGACCCCACCTTCCCACCCCACAGTATCCAAAGTTTCAAGGAGGTAAGCCAGGGAGAGGATGAATAGAGACGAGAGAGGTTGAGTGAGTGCCAGAGTGAGCAAATCCCTACTGGCAGGGTCTGGGTACAAGGTGCTCTCTGGGGAAGACTTGAAGAATTCTTTCTTAGTTTCTCTACTTTTTTCTCCATTCAAATTTTTGCTGTTCTTACAACACTCTTTTCAATTTTCTTTTTGTTTTTGTTTTGTAGAATTCTTCAGTTTAATTACATTTCGTCTCTTATTTCTTATCCTCACTCTTTTTCACATCACTCCTCCTTCTCTTGCATCATCACTCCTTCTTGTATCTATCACTCCTTCTCTTGCATTCTCCTCCTTCTCTTACAAAATAGATGTGATCAAAGGTCATCGTGGTAGTTC
>NW_024729075.1:0-60000 GCF_018991925.1 Homarus americanus
TGTATAACTGTAATGTATAACTGTATTGTATAACTGTAATGTATAACTGTAATGTATAACTGTAATGTATAACTGTATTGTATAACTGTAATGTATAACTGTAATGTATAACTGTAATGTATAACTGTAATGTATAACTGTAATGTATAACTGTGATGTATACTGTAATGTATAACTGTAATGTATAACTGTAATGTATAACTGTAATAAACTGTAGTATAACTGTAATGTATAACTGTAATGTATAACTGTATTGTATAACTGTAATGTATAACTGTAATGTATAACTGTAATGTATAACCGTAATGTATAACTGTAATGTGAACTGTAATGTATAACTGTGAATAACTGTGATGTATAACTGTAATGACTGTAATGTATAACTGTATGTATAACGATGTAAACTGTAATGTATAACTGTAATGGAACTGTAATGTGTATAATCAAATGTATAACTGTAATGTATAACTGTAATGTATAACTGTATGTATAACTGTATGTATAACTGTATTGTATAACTGTAATGTATAACTGTAATGTATAACTGTGTATGTATAACTGTAATGTAAACTGTAATGTATAACTGTAATGTATAACTGTATGTATAACTGTAATGTATAACCGTAATGTATAACTGTACTATGAACGTAATGTATAACTGTATTGTATAACTGTATTGTATAACTGTATTGTATAACTGTAATGTATAACTGTATTGATAACTGTAATATAACTGTAATGTATAACTGTATTGTATAACTGTATTGTATAACTGTAATGTATAACTGTGATGTATAACTGTATTGTATAACTGTAATGTATAACTGTAATGTATAACTGTATGTATAACTGTAATGTATAACTGTGATGTAACTGTAATGTATAACTGTAATGTATAACTGTATTGTATAACTGTATGTATAACTGTAATGTATAACTGTAATGTAGAACTGTAATGTATAACTGTAATGTATAACTGTAATGTATAACTAGTATAACTGTAATGTATAACTGATGTATAACTGTAATGTATAACTGTAATGTATAACTGTAATGTATAACTGTATTGTATAACTGTAATGTATAACTGTATTGTATAACTGTAATGTATAACTGTAATGTATAACTGTATTGTATAACTGTATTGTATAACTGTAATGTATAACTGTGATGTATAACTGTATTGTATAACTGTGATGTATAACTGTAATGTATAACTGTGATGTATAACTGTAATGTATAACTGTAATGTATAACTGTAATAGTATTGTATAACTGTATTGTATAACTGTAATGTATAACTGTGATGTATAACTGTAATGTATAACTGTAATGTATAACTGTAATGTATAACTGTAATGTATAACTGTAATGTATAACTGTATTGTATAACTGTAATGTATAACTGTAATGTATAACTGTAATGTATAACTGTAATGTATAACTGTATTGTATAACTGTATTGTATAACTGTAATGTATAACTATAATGTATAACTGAAATGTATAACTGTAATGTATAACTGTATTGTATAACTGTATTGTATAACTGTAATGTATAACTGTAATGTATAACTGTAATGTATAACTGTATTGTATAACTGTATTGTATAACTGTAATGTATAACTATAATGTATAACTGTAATGTATAACTGTAATGTATAACTGTATTGTACAACTGTATTGTATAACTGTAATGTATAACTATAATGTATAACTGTAATGTATAACTGTAATGTATAACTGTATTGTATAACTGTATTGTTTAAATGTAATGTATAACTGTATTGTATAACTGTATTGTATAACTGTAATGTATAACTATAATGTATAACTGTAATGTATAACTGTAATGTATAACTGTGATGTATAACTGTAATGTATAACTGTAATGTATAACTGTGATGTATAACTGTAATGTATAACTGTAATGTATAACTGTAATGTATAACTGTAATGTATAACTGTAATGTATAACTGTAATGTATAACTGTAATGTATAACTGTGATGTATAACTGTAATGTATAACTGTAATGTATAACTGTAATGTATAACTGTAATGTATAACTGTAATGTATAACTGTAATGTATAACTGTAATGTATAAGTGTAATGTATAACTGTGATGTATAACTGTAATGTATGACGTATTGGTAACTGTAATGTATAACTGTAATGTATAACTGTATGTATAAGTAATGTATAACTGTAATGTATAACTGTAATGTATAACTGTAATGTATAAGTGTAATGTATAACTGTGATGTATAACTGTAATGTATAACTGTGATGTATAACTGTAATGTATAACTGTAATGTGTAACTGTAATGTATAACTGTGATGTAAAACTGTATTGTATAACTGTAATGTATAACTGTAATGTATAACTGTAATGTATAACTGTGATGTATAACTGTGATGTATAACTGTAATGTATAACTGTGATGTATAACTGTAATGTATAACTGTAATGTGTAACTGTAATGTATAACTGTGATGTAAAACTGTATTGTATAACTGTAATGTATAACTGTAATGTATAACTGTAATGTATAACTGTAATGTATAACTGTGATGTATAACTGTGATGTATAACTGTAATGTATAACTTTATTGTATAACTGTGATGTATAACTGTAATGTATAACTGTATTGTATAACTGTAATGTATAACTGTAATGTATAACTGTGATGTATAACTGTAATGTATAACTTTAATGTATAACTGTATTGTATAACTGTAATGTATAACTGTAATGTATAACTGTAATGTATAACTGTAATGGTATGTAATGTATAACTGTGATGTATAACTGTATTGTATAACTGTGATGTATAACTGTAATGTATAAGTGTAATGTATAACTGTGATGTATAACTGTAATGTATAACTGTAATGTATAACTGTAATGTATAACTGTAATGGATATCTGTAATGTATAACTGTAATGTATAACTGTAATGTATAACTGTAATGTATAACTGTATTGTATAACTGTATTGTATAACTGTAATGTATAACTGTTATGTATAACTGTATTGTATAACTGTGATGTATAACTGTAATGTATAACTGTGTTGTATAACTGTAATGTATAACTGTATTGTATAACTGTAATGTATAACTGTAATGTATAACTGTAATGTATAACTCTGATGTATAACTGTATTGTATAACTGTATTGTATAACTGTAATGTATAACTGTAATGTATAACTGTGATGTATAACTGTGATGTATAACTGTAATGTATAACTGTAATGTATAACTGTAATGTATAACTGTATTGTATAACTGTAATGTATAACTGTATTGTATAACTGTAATGTATAACTGTAATGTATAACTGTAATGTATAACTGTAATGTATAACTGTGATGTATAACTGTGATGTATAACTGTAATGTATAACTGTATTGTATAACTGTAATGTATAACTGTATTGTATAACTGTAATGTATAACTGTAATGTATAACTGTAATGTATAACTGTAATGTATAACTGTATTGTATAACTGTATTGTATAACTGTAATGTATAACTGTGATGTATAACTGTGATGTATAACTGTAATGTATAACTGTGATGTATAACTGTGATGTATAACTGTAATGTATAACTGTAATGTATAACTGTAATGTATAACTGTAATGTATAACTGTAATGTATAACTGTAATGTATAACTGTAATGTATAACCGTAATGTATAATCAATGTATAACTGTAATGTATAACTGTGATGTATAACTGTAATGTATAACCGTAATGTATAACTGTAATGTATAACTGTGATGTATAACTGTAATATAACTGTATTGTTATAACTGTAATGTATAACTGTAATGTATAACTGTAATGTATAACTGTGATGTATAACTGCAATGTATAACTGTATTGTATAACTGTAATGTATAACTGTATTGTATAACTGTAATGTATAACTGTATTGTATAACTGTATATGTATAACTGTAATGTATAACTGTAATGTATAAGAAGGTAACTGTGATGTATAACTGTGATGTATAACTGTAATGTATAACTGTAATGTATAACTGTAATGTATAACTGTAATGTATAACTGTAATGTATAACTGTAATGTATAACTGTAATGTATAACTGTATGTAACTGTAATGTATAACTGTGATGTATAACTGTAATGTATAACATAACTGTAATGTATAACTGTAATGTATAACCGTCCATCCAAAGTATAAATAGTGTGGTTGTGGTCTGCTCCATTATATACTTGGCCAGTACAGAACTAAACAGTATTTAATGTTTTGATGTTTATTACGCCACACACACACACTCACACTCACACACACACACACACACCTCACACACACACACACACACACACACACACACACACTCACACACACACACACAATAAACACACACACACACACACACACACACACACACACTCACACTTGTCACAGTGTACGAATTTTTCTCCTGTCGTTTTTTTTTTTTTTACATATTGTCAATTATAGCGTCACGAGCCCTCGACCAATCACAACACTGGTATGCTTGTGACTAAGGCTTTGATTGGGTTATCCAACACAAACAGTTGCCAAGTGTGGTGACAACAGGATGGCAGCTGTATGATGCTGTAAGGTAAATGAACACGGGACAAGTACTGTATTAGTGATTAAAATTTACAAATATAATAATAAATAATTCGGTTAAACCTTCACTAAACTTCCTTCGTCTCTACGATGTTGTGATAGAATGACACAAGACACAAAAAATATTCACAAATCTACACCGAGACAACAGATACTCTTTGTGGAGCAGGTGTATGATAGATGTTGCACCTGTGGAGGGCTACATCTAGTGCGGGAGGGGCGGCGGCAGCATCTACCACGAGTATGTCTACCACCTTTATTCCTCACCACCACCACCATAATAAAGGCGCCTGATAATGACCTCCACAATACCTGGCTTATAATGACCTCCACAACACCTGGCTTATAATGACCTCCACAACACCCGGCTTATAATGACCTCCACAACACCCGGCTTATAATGACCTCCACAACACCTGGCTTATAATGACCTCCACAACACCCGGCTTATAATGACCTCCACAACACCCGGCTTATAATGACCTCCTCCACAACCCCACAATACCTACAACGCCGGCTTAAATGACCTCCCACAACACCGGGTGACCACAATACCTGCTGATAATGACCTCCACAACACCTGGCTTATAATGACCTCCACAACACCGGCATAATGACCTCCACCACCCTCCACAACACCTGGCTTATAATGACCTCCACAATACCTGGCTTATAATGACTCCCACAACACCTGGCTTATAATGACCTCCACAACACCCGGCTTATAATGACCTCCACAACACCTGGCTTATAATGACCTCCACAATACCTGGCTTATAATGACTCCCACAACACCAGGCTTATAACTTTATCAGCTGGAATTTTCTCTGTAAATGCTTTTGTTTTCATAATAATTAATTTCTTTTATGAATCTTTGTTTTAACTACACACAAGACCAAAAGTTAAACCAAAAATATTAGACAACTTGTACCTCCATGGGCGTCTGACTGTGTGTTTGTTTACATTGTGCTTCATTAATACCTACTGTACTGTATGTGACCTAAACCCATCACTTGTTTACATTGTGCATCATTAATACCTACTGTACTGTATGTGACCTAAACCCATCACTTGTTTACATTGTGCTTCATTAATACCTACTGTACTGTATGTGACCTAAACCCATCACTTGTTTACATTGTGCTTCATTAATACCTACTGTACTGTATGTGACCTAAACCCATCACTTGTTTACATTGTGCATCATTAATACCTACTGTACTGTATGTGACCTAAACCCATCACTTGTTTACATTGTGCTTCATTAATACCTACTGTACTGTATGTGACCTAAACCCATCACTTGTTTACATTGTGCTTCATTAATACCTACTGTACTGTATGTGACCTAAACCCATCACTTGTTTACATTGTGCTTCATTAATACCTACTGTACTGTATGTGACCTAAACCCATCACTTGTTTACATTGTGCTTCATTAATACCTACTGTACTGTATGTGACCTAAACCCATCACTTGTTTACATTGTGCATCATTAATACCTACTGTACTGTATGTGACCTAAACCCATCACCGTGACCAAACTTACGCCCGATTAACACCCCATTTGTTACCGGGTAGACAGAGGATAATGGCGCAAAGAAACCTGTCCATAGTTTCACCCTGACCGGGGAGTCGCTTGTGAGGTGACCAAATTGAGTATAAAAAATATATAATAATAATAATAATAATAATAATAATAATAATAATAATAATAATAATAATAATAATAATAATAACTACTTTACCGATGTGTAGTGATGATGGGTGGTGTTATATGTAGTGATGATGGATGGTGTTATATGTAGTGATGATGGATGGTGTTATATGTAGTGATGATGGATGGTGTTATATGTAGTGATGATGGATGATGTTATATGTAGTGATGATGGATGGTGTTATATGTAGTGATGATGGATGGTGTTATATGTAGTGATGATGGATGGTGTTATATGTAGTGATGATGGATGGTGTTATATGTAGTGATGATGGGTGGTGTTATATGTAGTGATGATGGATGGTGTTATGTAGTGATGATGGATGTTATATGTAGTGATGATGTGGGATGGTGTTATATGTAGTGATGATGGATGGTGTTATGATGATTAGACAATAAAATAATAACAGTTTAATGCTAAAAAAATATACTTTGCTGTACCATTGTAGTGAAAAACATGGTGGAACTTACATACACCGTTAATGAACTATTGATGGAAGAAGAAGTTTTGGGGACTGAACAGTGAGACAATGTGGAGCCTCCCAGAGGGTGGCGTCCTACCGTGGCCTAGCGGATGAGTGGCGTTCCTGCTAGTAATAATAATAATAATAACAATAACAATAACAAGAATAATAATAACTCTTTTTCCTTGTGTATTTTTCTTCTTTCTTCTTGTTGGTGGAAGTAGTGGATGGTGGTACGGCAGGTGGACTCATCACCATTAGCTGGGGGTGTAAACACACACGGAGGACGACACCCCGTAGGGTTCCTCTCCCCAACAGCAGGTGTCAAAGACGTACTCCTCCGGCAGCTCAGCTATCAGCTGCTCCACTAGGGCTACCACCTTAATGTCGCTCTGGTGCCCGAGTTGTTGAAGGAAGATAAACTTTAATTCTTCAGCGGTGTGGTCAGGGTGGCGACAGACGAACTCCAGGAAAGCCAGTGAGTGATACGTGCAGGTGCTGTAGTTGGGAGCCTGTGTGGAGCGGCCGATGGATACAACAGAGCGCAATTTAATATTATGTGACTTTAAATACATCTTAATGTAGCGGGACATGCCCCTCAGCTGACCTAGGGAATCATAGTACAAGAAGGTATCTTTGGCTCGGTAGAGGGACACGACATGACGCTCTTCTTCCAGCAAGATGGCCAGCCCATACCCAACGGGCATTTCACTAAGCTCTTATAGCATGCAGTCCGGGACAGCATTACACGTGGCGGAAAACGGTCTGGGAGAAAAGTCTAAAACATTGGCCAGGTCATAGTTAGTGAGCCAGCGCCTACCCTGCAGCGCTGGGTAGTACTCAGACACATACTCTACCTCTTCTTTACCAGCCATTGTCTACCTACAAGTTAATGATTTGGTGTCTTAGGGCATCAACTCAAAATATTGGCTTCTGAAGTGAAGTACACCACTATAAAACTGGGTATTATAGTGTAGATAGTGGAGTGTAGATGATAGTGTAGTGTAGATGATAGTGTAGTGTAGATGATAGTGTAGTGTAGATGATAGTGTAGTGTAGATGATAGTGTAGTGTAGATGATAGTGTAGTGTAGATGATAGTGGAGTGTAGATGATAGTGTAGTGTAGATGATAGTGTAGTGTAGATGATAGTGGAGTGTAGATGATAGTGTAGTGTAGATGATAGTGTAGTGTAGATGATAGTGGAGTGTAGATGATAGTGTAGTGTAGATGATAGTGTAGTGGGTGTAGTGTAGATGATAGTGTAGTGGTTGTAGTGTAGATGATAGTGTAGTGGGTGTAGTGTAGATGATAGTGTAGTGGGTGTAGTGTAGATGATAGTGTAGTGGTTGTAGTGTAGATGATAGTGTAGTGGGTGTAGTGTAGATGACAGTGTAGTGGGTGTAGTGTAGATGATAGTGTAGTGGGTGTAGTGTAGATGACAGTAGTGGGTGTAGTGTAGATGACAGTGTAGTGGGTGTAGTGTAGATGATAGTGTAGTGGCCAGTGTAGATGATAGTGTAGTGGCTGTAGTGCAGATGATGTAGTGTAGATGATAGTGTAGTGGCTGGTAGTGTAGATGATAGTGTGTTGGGCAGTGTAGATGATAGTGTGGTGGCTGTAGTGTAGATGATAGTGTGGTGGTAGTGTAGATGATAGTAGTGTAGTAGATGATAGTGGTGGTTGTAGTGTAGATGATAGTGTGGTGGCTGTAGTGTATGTATGTGTAGATGATAGTGTGGTGGCTGTATGTAGTATGATAGTAGTGGCTGTAGTGTAGATGATAGTGTGGCAGCTGTAGTGTAGATGATAGTAGTGTAGTGTAGATGATAGTGTGGTGGCTGTAGTGTAGATAATAATAATAATAATAATAATAATAATAATAATAATAATAACAATAATAATAATAATAATAATAATAATAATACTAATAATGTTGCCCTTGTGTTTGAGAATGGCTGGCCCTAACGCTATCTAGTGTAAGGTTAGGTTAAGTGAGAAGGATGGACGGAGAAAGAGAGACAGAAGGAGAGAGAGAGAGAGAGAGAGAGAGAGAGAGAGAGAGAGAGAGAGAGAGAGAGAGAGAGAGAGAGAGAGAGAGAGCTCACAAATACCTCAAGAATTCCGGCAGCGCTGCGGGGGAGAATCTCGCCAGAAGGCAGACAGACAGACAGACAGACAGACAGACAGACAGACAGACAGATAGACAGACAGACAAAGACACACAGACAGACTTACATACCACTACAATACCTCCCCTCCTTCCCTTCCTTCTCCCTCCCTACTTCATCTCCTTCCTCTACCCTCTCCTCCCTCCCTCCAACCGGCCCCCCTCCCCCTCCCCCACCCCTACTTACCTATGTCAGCACAGCTAATTGGCCTTAATATTCGTATTTTCAACCACATGAGCGTGTTGCGTACTTATGGTCACCCCTCCAACTCCCCCCCCCCTCTTCCCCATCATGATAACCCCCACCACTCCACCCCACCCCCCATAAGCGTCACTCAAGTACTACGCGGTGGAGTTAACTGTACCCATAACCGCTGTGGTTTGTTCCAAAGTTCCTCTTGTCCACAGTTATTCTCACCATTGGCTATTTTTTGTTTAAAGTTGGCGGGAAATGATATAGTTTGGCGGGTTTTTTTTTTTACATTTGGCCTTTTTTCTCGGTCGTATGTATTGGCTATTTTTATTGTCAGGGCGATTTATTCTTTTTTGGGGGTGATATAATTCCTTAGTTTGAGTTATTTTCTCAATTTTGGGAAGATTTTATAATTTATTTTATCGTGTGGGCTTCAGGGGCCACTTGTACTCTACCTAGTTTCTTTCTGATGGTGAAATGTATTTGATTTTACTTGGCGAAGAAATGAGGCGTTATTTATAATATATTTTAATGGCAGGGTGAGCTCAGACTCGTATGTATGTATGTATAATGTCATAACTATTCTGCAAAAACCATGGTGAACAGTATTCGATTAAACCAAAACATTAAAAGCTCATCAGAAACTGTAGTGTAGTGGTATGGGTTTGTGGTGAGGGTTGAGTCGTCACTAACCAAAGAGCATCAGAAGGCATACCAGAGGTGGGCGTAGTGTGGTTGTATCGGTGTAGACATTCCACCTCCCCAGCGCACATTCTTCTACCTCTCCCCGCGCTCAACAGATGGCGCCAACTGTCCGCCACCACCACAACACTGCCACGCCATCTACCGGTGTGTGTGTAGTAAGTGTTTACTCACAGCTATCGCGGAGGTTTTATGTCCTTTTTAGATCAATGCGGATTTATATATAGACTAACACACCATGCTTGTGTTTATGAATAAATTAGAGAAGACCTCAATACCGCTCCTTCTCAGTAAAGCTTTAAATCTGTTTATGTTACTACGTTAATTTTCTTTCACCAGATCCCTACTTAATCACACACACACTAATGTTGAAACAAGTTAAACAAAAAAACTATTGGTACTGATAAAAATAATAATAATGACAGAAAACGACAAATGGTACGTGGCAAAAATAGACAAGAGAGCCATTGTTTTTTTTTATATGAAGGGAAACGGGTGTGGAGGGTGGACTAAATAAACCGGCCCCCCACTCTACAGTTTGGTGTCCTGGCGTGGAACGACTGCCAGGAAACACAGCTACAGAGAGAGAGAGAGAGATATGAACATTGAGTGGCCTCCATTAAGCTACTGTCACTACACCACAAACATAAGCTCAGTACACTCAGCTACACCACAACACGAAAGTCTTTGGAGGGTTTAGCCCCCATCATACCTTCCACTGACTGAAGGCTAAGCGTAGTCACCTCTCAAAGCAGAAACAAAACACAATTAATTGATCTTTACTTGTATATCTTGATGAGGAAGGTTTACCCGGTTAAAACATTTCATTACACACACAAAATAAAGCCCAGATATTGATAAACACATACAAAAAGTGACTTAATTCAGCTGGTTTATTTTTAGGACGGACAAACCCAATCTTAAAATAGTTGAGAAACCAAAGAAAACGGATCAATAACTCCCAATATTAAGGAGAGACTTCGTTATATATGAGAGAAACGTTACACTAAGTTTGTCCTCATTTATACTACTTAAAATGCTTTCGATGTGTTACTTAATGATAATACTTACATCTCCTCAAACACCAGCATCATTACACTACATATGGAGGAGTTAGGTTAAGTTAGAATGTTACCTTGGTACAGTGAACTCGGTGTTATAGCTGAGTAACATGACTTCACCACTCACCGTCAACAAAGAAGAATAAGAAGAGAAAGGAGGAGGAAAAGGGGGAGGAAGAGGCAACTGAAGACGAGGAGACGAAGCGAGGGAGACAAGAAAGGTTCCACCATCTACTAATAACAAAGGTGCTTTACACTTGGTACTGATCAAGGTCACTGTTTCCGCTAGGTTAGTGGGTAATATTTAACGGCGTCACAATTTAAAGCAATAAAGTTATTTTTCGTTATTATTTACGCCCACACATCGGTAGACTCGCCAGAAGACATGCGGCCAATCACACCTTAAGACAAAATAATTTTATTTGGTCAGCCAGCAGATTTTTCCCCGCGAGGACGACAAACTTGGGGCCCAGCACCCCCTGTGTGGCAGGTCCCTGACAGTGACTCTCTGTGGCAGGTCCCTGACAGTGACTCTCTCTGTGGCAGGTCCCTGACAGTGACTCTCTCTGTGGCAGGTCCCTGACAGTGACTCTCTCTGTGGCAGGTCCCTGACAGTGACTCTCTCTGTGGCAGGTCCCTGACAGTGACTCTCTCTGTGGCAGGTCCCTGACAGTGACTCTCTCTGTGGCAGGTCCCTGACAGTGACTCTCTCTGTGGCAGGTCCCTGACAGTTTGCGTGTTGAGTATTGTGGTGGAGGCGACACAATAAACCTCAGGACAGCTGAAGAGAATATAAACAGTCGTGGCTACAAGGAGGAACACCCCGGCGGCACTGGTAATGAGCCAGAGGAGAGGTGGCAGGTGCTGTTGTAATCGATCCAGATCACGGACAGTGTGCTGAAGACGTCGTGCAGTTGACGTCATAAGGACAGATGCACCCAGATGTACAATGATGGTCGTAGAAAAGAACAGACCGACTGACTATATAAGCTAACGAGTAACTTTTAAAATAACCCTGAACAATATAGTCACATGCAGGTAAGAGGTGGAACTTCTTCACGAAACACAAGTCTCCTCCCAATGTCTACGTCACTCCCTGCTGTAATGCTCGATGGGTAACTGAGGTAAACAAGTGAGAAAAAATACTACATTTATAAGTAGGTTAGGTTAGGTTAATGGATGCTACAGTGTAAATATCTCGGTAGACACAACTGTAGCTCGGTAGACCGTCAACTATAGTAGCATCCATAGATATGAGTCAGCCTCAAACACTATACACGAGTTAGCCCACAAATTGTAAATAAAGAAAACGTAATCGGAAGCTGCCAAGATGTATAAGAGAAAACGAACTTTACGATTCTTGAGATAACTAAAAGATTTTACCTATAGAGGAAACACAACGTCTACATTTAATCAGATACTAACCTAACCTAACCTAACCTAACCTAACCAGAAATTAAAAGAGTTAGGCTTTTTTTTTGGCTTTATCCTCATGCCTCGGCCGGTCGTTGAACCAGTTATCTTTTCTAATTTATTTTATTCTTATCATTCTCCATTGTCCACACGCTGTCAGCCTCTGGAGATCAAGGAGGATGTGGGGGTGGGGGGGGGGTGATGGATTTATTTTCTTGGTATAAAACAAAGATGAGAAAAGGCCAAGTAGTCAGGGTACAGGAAGAGGGGTAATGTACCAGCCAGCCCCCACACTCATAGCTGTAAGTAGTGTTAATATAGTTACTTATAGAGAACATATTCCAGAGCAACATGTGAGAGTGGTTGTAATAAACTCTCAGACTCTCACTCTTCGGAAAGGACAATAATAGTAACTGAACTAATGAAGTGTTGGTACACCATAACACAAGTCTAGCATTAAGAGGATCTGAGGACACAGAGTAACCAGACATTGGAATTAGCGAGTCCTGGGGTGGACAACAGCCACCAATCAGAAAAGACGGAGCCACAAGAGGTGGTAGTGTACTACTGTGTGTCAAGGAGCACCTGACACCAACCAGCTAACCGGAATGGGATCACCAGAGACTATTTGGTGTGAGTTGGTAGCTCAAACAAGAGTCAGCTGACAGTAGGAGTGCGCTATGGGGCTGACCTGGAGGATGACAGACAAACAAATGAATACTTTGCATCAGTGTTGACATACAAGAAGATGGACAACATGACAGTACCTAAGATAATGTATGCCTCAGGGGTGGAGAATTAACTAAGAGACTCAACAATTACACACAATATCACCATATGGAAAGTAACCATCTTGAAAAAATTCAAAGCCCCTGAGTGAACGGACCACAGACCAAGGTGACAAAGGAGGTGCCAACGAGACCGGCACTACACTAAGGATCTTATTTAGTAAATCTTTGGATCAAGGTGAAGCGCCGAGAAACTGGAAATCAGCCAACGTCACCTCAGTATACACAAGCCCGAACAGCCATCATTCAACACCTGACCGAGCAGTCTCTTCAGCGCATCACAACACGGTTTCATGGAAAGGAAATTGTGCCTTGACAGACTTACTCTCGTCCTTTGAAACAATAACAGACTACGTGGACCAAAGCTTACCAGTGGGTGTGTTGTACAGTATTGTTAGATTTCCTGTCGCTACATTTTGAAGTGCTAGACGAAATGCTTTGATATTATCCTCAGTGCATCACCATAAGTTATTTTTACTTTACTTTTATCCTCTTCACCACTGATCGACTCGTTAGCCGCTTAGGCGATTGGTCACGTCTCTGTTACGCACTGTTGGTAAGTCCTGGGCATGCACCGGCTCCTGAATGTACCTATACCTGCTCCAGTGTTGGTCAAGTCTTGTCTTGAAAGAGCTCACACTCGGTGCCGTCACAACACTCTCTGGTAGATTGTTCCAAGAGTTCACAACTCTCACTCCAAAATAGTTCCCCCTCACAGTTTTTTGGACTTGGAGCTTCTTCAATCTTGAGCTGTGACCCCTTGTGGGGCGAGCGTCCGCCAGCTCCAAGTAAGGACACTCGACTGAGTAGTGCCCCTTGAGATGCTTATACACCTCAATTATGTCATCCCTTGCCCGTCTGTAGTATAAACTAGGCAGGCGTTCTAATCTCTCAGGGTATCTAAGGTGCTGGTACATCTACTCAACATATCGGCAACAGCTAGAGATAGGGGTCGGATTAGGGGAAGGAGCCTTCTTTGTGTGGTCATACTAGATGCTTCAATATAACAAGACCTCCATTTAGGTATGTTAATGTATGTATCGTGCTGGGTAGAAGAAAGGCAGAAGTAAACAAGCCGTTGACTGATGATTATAATAACACTGAAATATACATTAAATGGAAGTGTTTCGGAACATCATAACTGAAACAGACCCCAAAACGGACATTTCACCAATACTTCGGAGTTTCTACCTACTCTTGTTGTTCACGATATGTCTGTTTTATGAAGAGTGACTCAGCAAATAGTACTTGATATTAGAGTTAACAGCTACAGCTAAATACACTATATCGATCTACAAGGTATCTGCCATGTTATTGCTCTGTAAATTACATTGATTTAACACCGAAATAAGGTTTCAAATCAAGGACTTGCTGGCAACAGAACCCCCGCCCACCTATAGTAAGACATTTGTGGGTGGAAGTTTCAGCGTGGCACCAGTTGGTTCATGGCGCCTCACCCATCATGCTACTGTGGGTTAGCTCATCCCGGTAGGTTGGTGCTATCTCAGCCTCACGTATACCCTCGTTGTGAAAGGCAATGATAGCACGTCTCACATCTTGGTATGTCTCCCCAATAATTCCTCGCTCCATTCAATGAAAGATCCCTTTGACAACTGGCATGGCGTTGGTGTCCATTCACGACTGTACTGACCACGGTCGTACATGATAATTGACATAAAATCAGATGATTCATATTACGCTCACTAGCCCATAAAACATGTAACCTCCCCCCCTCAGGATCACACTAGTGAGTGAGGGGGAGAAATGGCATTTCGGAGTGTATTCATTCGCCCAGATCACACGGTAATGCAGAGGGAACTGCACAGGAAGCTTCTACAGGGCTTGAAGCAGAAGAGGGAGGAGTCGAGGAGGAGCGGGGACGGGTGTACATGGGTTGTATTCAGGGAGAGAGTAGTGGAAGCAAGTGTGCCGACACAGAGTCAGGGGGCAACGGCACACCCTCCACCCGCTCTATCCCCCCGCCCAGAAGGAGGCACCAGCTCTACCTCCCACCTAGGGGTAGGCGAGGCCGTGTAAACAATGACATTTCTAACCACACCCTGCAAAATACAGTGTACTTGGCAAATGTTTCAGCTTCTGAAAATGGAAGGGGGCCGGAGTCACTACCAAGAGCAGAGACGTTACCGAAAACAAACGCCGGCTTGAATATCATGTACACTAATACTGACACATTCCGTGACAAGAGAGGGGAATTTGAAACACTACTGAAGGTACACCAACCAGATATTGTAGGAGTTGTAGAACTGTTGTACAAAAACAGGAGAATCGACCCAGAGGATGTGAGTTCAGTATTGCTGGATATGACTCATTAACATAAGAACATAAGAACATAAGAATAGAGGAAACTGCAGCGGGCCTATTGGCCCATACTGGGCAGTCCCGTGTACACCCAACCCCTATTGCTCATATGAACATCCAACCTATGTTTGAAGCTATTCAGCGTATTCGAGTTAATGATGATATTTGGTAACTTGTTCCATTCATCCACTACTCTGTTTCCAAACCAGTGTTTACCTACTTCACGCCTAAATCCAAATTTGTCTAATTTAAAACCATTGTTACGAGTTCGCTCCTGGTTGGATAGTTTGAGTACCTTTGTAATGCCCCCTTTCTTTAGCCCCGCCTTCCACTTATACACCTCTATCAGGTCGCCCCTCGCTCTACGTCTCTCAAGGGAGTGCAAATTAAGATGCTTTAACCTGTCTCTATACTCAAGGTTCCTAATGCCCGGGATTAGTCTTGTCATTCTCCTCTGAATTCTTTCCAAGGATTCTATATCCATTCTGTAATACGGTGACCAGAACTGAACTGCGTAATCCAGGTGTGGTCTCACAAGAGCAAGATACAGTTTTAGGATGACCTCGCTAGTCTTGTAACTAACACTCCTTTGTATGAACCCAAGTACTTTATTAGCCTTGTTACGAGCAAAAACACATTGTTTACTTGGCTTAAGGTTCCTACTTATCATTACTCCTAAATCTCTCTCGCAGTCGGATTTCTCTATGGCATCGTTGTTCATCTGGTATCTGGTTTCCCTGTTTACATCTCCTATACTGAGTACTTTACATTTGTCCACGTTGAATTTCATCTGCCATTTTTCAGACCATTCGAAAAAATTTGTTTAGATCTTCCTGTAGTTTTGCGAGTCCTCGTCAGATTTGATAACACGTCCTATTTTAGTGTCATCAGCAAATTTACTTATGTTGCTGTCTATGCCGATATCTATGTTTATGTATATAATAAATAATAATGGTCCAAGTACTGAGCCTTGAGGAACTCCACTTGTGACGTTGCTCCAATGGGACTTAGTGCGTTAATGCTCACTTTCTGTTTCCTGTCCTGTAACCACGCCCTAATCCATTTAAGGATGTTACCTTTGATGCCATGTGCTTCTACCTTTCTAATTAGTCTTTCGTGGGGACTCTGTCGAAGGCTTTGCTAAAGTCGAGATATACCACATCATAATTGTGCCCCTCGTCCACCGATTCGAAAACTGATGAAAAGAATGTTAATAGATTAGTTAGACAAGAACGTCCGCTTGTGAAGCCATGCTGGGAATCATTGATCAATCGGTGCTTCTCCAGGTGATTTCGAATAGAGTTTGAAATGATTGCTTCCAGTAATTTGCCTACTATTGATGTTAGACTGATTGGGCGGTAGTTAGAGGATAGTGATCTATCCCCCTTCTTGAAAATCGGTATTACATTCGCTATCCTCCAGGATTCTGGTACTACACCTGTTTTTAAGGACATGTTAAACAACTTTGCTGAGGGCATACTAAGCTCTTCCTTACATTCCTTTAATACTCTGGCAAATATCTCATCGGGACCAGGTGACTTATTAGGCTTTAATTTGTCTATTTGCTTACTAACATCGTTACTAGTCACTAGTATCTCACTTAATTTGTTTTCTTCACTATCTCTGAATAGAGTCGGTGCCTCGGGTATCATGTTTAAATTTTCGGTGGTGAAAACTGTTGAAAAATATTTATTCAAATTATTGCTCATTTCTCCGTCGTTATCAGTGAGCTCGCCGGAGTCTGACCGTATTGGTCCAATCTTTTCTCGTGTTTTAGTTTGATACATTTGGTATTTAGAATCCTTTGGGGTTTGTCTTCGCCTCCTTGCTATCCTTACCTCATTATTCCTCTTTGCTTTCCTTATCTCGGTTTTAACCCTCTCGCCAATACCCTATAATAGTCGGAGGAATTTAGCCCGATTTATCCTTCTACCTATAGCCTTACTTTGGCCAATGATGTTCTTTAAATAATTTTTTTGTATTTTAGGGTCATTGTTGTCTGATCTGAGTTTTTGTATGGTATGTTTGTTCTGCCTTTGTGCATTAAGTAACTTTCACTATTTAGATTGTCGTGGAACTCTCGGCAATCTCGAATCCCGATTATCAGGCCGGTGTCATCTGTCAGGTTTACGGCTAGCGCGACACCCCTCTCAGCTGCCTCTTTAAGCTGTCAAAGTTTGCCCTTCTGAAATCTGGTACTTTAGTGGAATTTTCCTTACGTCTGCCCTGAAAATCTAACTGGAATCGAATTTCTTTGTGATCGCTGTTTGCAAGTTTGTTCCCTACCTCGACATTGCTAATGAGGTTTTCTCTGTTCGACAGAACTAAATCGAGTATATTATTACCCCGTGTGGGTTCGGTTATATATTGACTTAGGAAACAGTCCTAGATCGTCTAGAGAAAATCCTCTGATTCTGAGTTACCCGTAAGGTCAGTCCAATCTATTTGGCCAAGGTTAAAGTCGCCTACTATACAGACTTTGTTGTGTATGGAAGCCCTGCACATTTCATCCCAGATAGGTAGCTCATTAGCTATCAGGAATTGGGGTCTATATTACTCCTGTGATTAATTTTCCCGACTGTGTTAATTCTATCAAATTGTTTCTGTATTCCTCTCGGTTTATTTCCTTGTTTATTTCACACTTCAGATTATCCCTGACATAGGTTGCTACTCCTCCTCCTTTCCAAATCTGCCTATCTGTATGGAATAATTTGTAACCTGCAGTTTGGTATTCGACAGGTAACTCACGTGAGTCTAAGTTTATCCATGTTTCGGTGAATGCTATTATATCGAATTTTTAGGTACATACCAACGCCCTGATTTCATCCATTTTGTTTCTTATACTTCTACTGTTCGCGTAGTATACATTTAAGTTAGTCGTGTTCTGAGTCCTTCCCTTACCGCGTTTAGTTTTAAACTCCCTGTCTAATTTAGTTTTGTCATCATTCCTAACACTATTTCCTTGTAATCTTTCGCCTTGTTTACCCGCTCCCACTGCAGTCTCCTCCACCCCCGTGCCCCTGTGTTCTCTTAGCAGTTTAAAGACTTCGATACCTTTTGAACTGCCCCCTCAAGAGTCCCAGCCAGGGTTGCTACTCCATCCCTAGACAGGTGCACCCCATCCCTAGCATATAGGTCCCTTCTGCCATAGAAGTTGTCCCAGTTATCAATGAATGGGACTGATATTGACTTGCAATATCTGTCAAGATGGTCTTTGACACCAACTGCCCTTGACAACCATTCATTGCCAACTCCCCTTCTAGGCAGGACACAGCATATGATAGGGATCCCTCCCTTAGTCCTAATACGATCTATGGCTGCCTTGAACTTATCAAGAAGTTCCTCGCTCCTACACCGGCCAATATCATTGCCTCCTGCACTGAGGCAGATAATGGGTTTGTTCCCATTACCAGACAGGATATTGTCCATCCTGTCAACTATATCCCCCACCCCAGCTCCTGGCAAACACACCCTCATCCTATTTTTGTTTTTACCACAAAAGGCCCTGTCCATGTACCTTACCTGTGATTCACCAACAATTAAAGTTTTTATACCTTCCTTGTCATCCCTGCCCCTGACTGTACTAACGTCCAATTCGTCTATCAAGGGACTGAACGGGTTGGTACACTTAGCTGTTGTTGTCGTTGTTGTCGTATCCTTCGTGTGCTTCTTCACCACCAGCTTTGTCTTCCCACTACTCACAATTTTACACTCGCTTGATTTTTCGTCAGACACTGGCTTTACTCGTCCAGCCTCTCCTTTTAGCTTCGTCAGCTCTTTCCTTAATTTCAGGTTCTCCAACGTGGCCCTCTCAATTTCTAGCTTGGCCCTCGCCAATTCTTCAATGGACCACCCCAGTTTGGTCAACAAACTCTCATACCCAAGACCGCACATAGCACTGGCCATATCTGATAATTATCCCTCCGGAGCTAACCCTGCCTTATGAACCTTTCTCAAGAAACTTGCAAGAGGGGTGTGATTATCTACGCTAGGCAAGACCTTAGAGCCAGCCAGGCGAGGGTACAGGGAGAGGATGTTTTTGAAGAGTCCAAGTGGTGTAAAATGAAATTAAAGGGAGGGGACTTACTTATTGTCGGGTGTATCTACAGATCCCCAAACTGTGGCCCACTAAATCAAAGGAACTTCAGAGCCTTAATAGACAATGCGGCGATGCTCAACCCTAGCCACCTCCTTAACATGGGGGACTTTAACTATGGCAACATCGACTGGAGAAACGAGTTCACCCCAAATGACTTTAATAACCCTGCTACTCTTTTTGTAGAAACTGTGAGAGATAATTTTCTGTTCCAACATGTTAGAGACCCGACACATTACAGAGGGGAGCAAACACCCAAGCCACTTGACCTCATCATAACAAACGAGGAGGATATGGTGGCCAAACTGGAACACCTTGCCTCAGTTGGCACCAGTCACCATACAGTGTTGTCATTCAGATTTAACTGTTACCTAGTTCAAGATAAAGCCAGGCCAAGGTGCAAATATTCCAAGCGAAATTACAACAGGATGAGGGAAGAGATGAGGGGTATCCACTGGCCTGACTCATTAAAGCACAGGAACGCAGACACTACGCTGAATATCATAACTAGTAAAGTGGCCCATTTGATTGATAAATATATACCTAAGACCAAACCCAGTGCTTCTAGGAATACGAGGGGATCCCTACACATGAACCATGCGGCGGTCGACAAAGTTAAGAAGAAAACCCAGAAATTCAAGACGTGGGTTGGGTCAAACGATGAGCAAGACAGGAGGATGTATGCAAGAGCCAGAAACCAAACAAAGATAAAGTGTAGGAGGGCTGAAAAGAAGTTCCAGAGGCTGGTTGCTAGCGAGGTCAAGTCAAACCCAAAGGCGTTTTACCGCTATGCAAAGTCGAAATTAAAAACGCGAGTTGGAGTATCAGACCTGAGGCTTGAAGATGGTAGTTACACAGATTCTGACCAGGATAAAGCTGAGGCATTGAACAGCTTCTTTTCCTCGGTATTCACAAGAGAGGATACAATTAACCTTCCTGTGTTTGAGGACAGACGGTTCGACACAGCACTGACCCACATTGTGTTCACAGAAGAGGGTATTAGAAATAAACTGTCAAAGCTAAAGGTCCATAAGAGTCCCGGCCCTGACATGGTGCATCCTAGAGTACTAAGAGAGTTGTGCAACGAACTTGCCGAGCCTCTGAATATTCTGTTCTGTAAATGCCTGGATGAGCAAAAGGTCCCCAGTGAGTGTAAAATGGCTTATGTGAGTCCTATTTTTAAAAAGGGCGATCGTCATTCCACGAACAGCTATAGACCAGCGAGCCTGACCAGCATAAAAAGTAAAGTACTTGAGAGCATTATCAAAGATGCCATGATGGAACATCTACTTCGAAACAACCTTGTAAAGGATTCCCAACACGGTTTTATGCCGGGACGCTCCTGCTTAACACAATTGCTCAAGGTATTGGATATTTGGACCCATATTCTGGAACGGGGTGGTAATATCGACAATATATAGATTTTGCCAAGGCTTTCAACAGTGTACCCCACGAAAGGCTGAAAATCAAACTGGAAGGGTACGGGATTCAAGGAAATGTCCTAGCGTGAATCGAAGACTTTCTACATGACCGCAAGCAGTGTGTGGTGATTAATGGCACGAAATCATCATGTGTACCCGTCACAAGCAGGGTACCACAGGGTAGTGTATTGGGCCCGCTGTTGTTTGTTTGTTTCATAAATGACATGACTGACGTTGTACACTCCTCCATACAAATGTTTGCGGATAACGCCAAGTTATTTAAGGAAATTAAGAACCAAGCAGACTGTGAAGAGCTGCAGAAGGATCTCTGTGAGCTCCAAGAATGGTCGAAGAAATGGATGCTAAGAATCAATGTCACGAAGTGTAAGAGGATGCACCTGGGATGTACCAACGGTAAGGAGGCGTATCATATGTCCCAACGGGATGAAGAAACTGCATTATTTGAGACAATGTGAAAAGGACCTGGGAGTGTATGTTGACAATGAGCTGAAGTTTTCGGGCCATTGCGAGAAGAAGGTGAATCAGGCTACTAAATTTTTAGGTCTTATAAGAAGGTCGTTCAGATATCTAGACGGTCCGTCCCTCGTAACTATCTTTAAGAGTGAAGTGCTTCCCCATCTGGAGTATTGTCACCCCGTCTGGTCCCCGAGATCTGCTAGGGACTGTCAGTTGATTGAAAATGTTCGAAGGAGGGCCACCAGACTGGTGCCTGCACTACGGCACCTCAGCTACCCTGAGAGATTGAATCACCTGGATTTGCCTAGCTTATACTACAGACGGGCAATGGGTGACCTAATTGAGATGTATAAGCATCTCAAAGGGCACTACTCAGTCGAGTGTCCTTACCTGGAGCTGGCGGACGCTCGCCCCACAAGGGGTCACAGCTCAAGGTTGAAGAAGCCGCAGGTCCAGAAAACTGCGAGGGATAACTTGTTCGGAGTGAGAGCTGTGAACTCTTGGAACAATCTGCCAGAGAGTATAGTGACGGCACCGAGTGTGAGCTCTTTCAAGACCAGACTTGACCAACACTGGAGCGGGTTCAGGCACATTAAGGAGCCGGTGCATGCCCAGTACTTGCCAACAGTGCGTAACAGAGACGTGACCGATCGCCCAAGCGGCTAACCAGCCTATCAGTGGCGAAGAGGATAAAAGTAAAAAAGTAAAAAGTAAAGTAAGAGTCCCTCAGTTGAGACGTTCGTTTTCTCACCACTTCAGTACGCCTGAGTCCTCCGTTTTCTCTCGAATAGTACCTGACTCTAATATTCCTCAGTAGCTCAGGTGATGTTATGAAATTTTAAATTGAGAGTGAATGTATATGTTTTACAGTAAGTAAAATATGTCTACTTACAGATGAAACATTCAAGATCCATTCCAAGTGACGTTGGAAGCTTCAACTGTATTTACTTTTAGTACAATTATCAAATAAGTTCTTGTGTTAGAGTTTGCAATAGAAGCGTGATTCGTATTCCAATAGATGCGTGATTCGTATTCCAATAGAGGCGTGATTCGTATTCCAATAGAGGCGTGATTCGTATTCCAATAGAGGCGTGATTCGTATGCCAATAGAGGCGTGATTCGTATTCCAATAGAGGCGTGATTCGTATTCCAATAGAGACGTGATTCGTATTCCAATAGAGGCGTGATTCGTATTCCAATAGAGGCGTGATTCGTATTCCTGTTCTAGAGTTTGTCCTGAGTTTCCAATTGCTACTGAAGTTAATCATTTTAATTCTCAATCATCAGAGAATCTGAAGTTTGTATTGAAATTATTGTCAGTTTTATATTTTATAAAGTAATTAATATCCTGACAGGAATATGTCAGTCTTCTTAACTCCAAGATCTAACAGCAAACTCTCACAACTCCCTTGTCCCTCGTCAGCTGATGCAGTGAGAATGATGTTAACAGTTCGTGTATTTGATGTCAATTTCACTATTGCCTTACAAGCTCGAACACTGATTACATTGTAGATAATAGACTTAAGAAATTGGTCTGACCCATGACAATGATTTTGATAACCAAATGTACAGCAACTGATTTAAATGAAATGTATGTAAGTGCATGAAGTGCCACCTTGGACGTGCCTGAGCTGCCATTTGCCTCGTATATACAGTAACTGCGTGCACGGGAGAGACTCACTTTTCTGATGCTCTCATCGTATCTCAGTCAGTGCCGGATTTAGACCTGTGGAGGCCCATGGGCAGCCTCTTTGTGGAGGCCCCCCTCATTATAACTACCCAAGAGGGTGGGGTGGCGAGTGAAGCGAGTCTAAACATCTGGGAGTTCCGGGGGGCGCTGTAAGCCCCCCGGGAAAATGTTGAGATTTGAACACTTCTTTGGAGAATTTTGAAGCCATATGCAGTTATATTGAGGAAATAAGAACATTGAGAAATTTTTAATTAACTGTATACTTATTTATAGTGTACAAATTCCCAACACACACACTAAAGTGAGACATGACTGGAGTCATTCATGTGGTTTCAAGTCGACCAGCCCTGACATAGCTACTACCGCACATGTGGAGGCCCCCAGATTGTGGAGGCCCCTGGGCAGCTGCCCACTTTGCCCACTCCTGAATCCGGCCCTGATCTCAGGTTTGTAACGAGTGCCTCACGCCCGCCATATTAAGTGAATATAACTCAGCTGAACTATGTTTTAACATAGTTGAAAGTCTCATGCGCCAAGTGAAAATGTATCGTAACTTGGACATCGTCTGTGTTGATGTCCTGCGCCTTCCTTGCCAGACGTACGAGATTATTTGTAATTGAGTTTAGACTTTTCTGACGTTCTCTCATATCAGGCACGGTGTGTGTTGTACCCACAGCTACTGGGGAGTGGTAGCTGCCTACCAGCAAGATGTCCAAGGCAGGATGTCTTTAATTCAGCGAGATTAAAAACAGGGAATTATGCACCCTGGATGTTAACCATGGGGGAGTGGGCTCTCTCACCTCGAGGCGGAGTTAGCGAAGCTACGGCTGAGCGCAGGTGTTTGAAAACCAGTGATGTGAGCCTGGTGTATTGTACATGATTGTGGATAATTAGCAGAAATATAATTGTCCGAGTATGGAAACCATAAAACATTGCTATTACCAGTATTAGAGTTTGTTATATGTGTTGAGCAAACCATCAATGTGTACAGTACTCCTACTGAGATGTTTCAATGTTGTTCATTCAGTAATAACCCGATGTTAATACACTAATATCACTGTGCTATTAGCAAGTGTGTAAAGTGAGACCTAGTGGCCCATTTTGTCTCAGTGTTGCAGGAAAGTAATCAGTGATTGAACCTAGTTTTAATTGTTGTTAGAACAGGTTCAACCTGTCATCTTTTGATTGGTTCTCAGAAAATAAACACTTTAACCCTCGTCTACCACATAACACCTTAGCAGTTATATTCTAATAAAGCCTCAGGGTGGTGGCCGTCTATCGTGTGAGTATAATGTTAAAAAATGCTATGGTTTTTCCCAGGTTAATCCAGTGTATAGAATATAACTTAGATCAGCTGAGAACACAAGTGAGAGGAAATACACCAAAAATAACCACTGAAATAATTAAGAGGAATAACACATAATGATATTGAAAGACAGAAACAATAAGTAAGAAAAGTAAAATATAGAAAATAAAGAAAGAAGCAAAATGAAAGAAACTTAGAAAAAATATAGGAAAATAACTTAAAATAAAAGATATTACAACTAAAAAAATTAAAGAAAGTTATATAAGTTATAATAAAAGAAAATAAATAGAAATTAAGAAGTATAAATTTTTTTATCTTACAAACATTTAGTGAAATAAATAGGGAAATAAAAAATATACATAGTGCCTTAACCCCCCAACACGACACTCACTCCGAGTCATGTAATATATGACCTGACGCCTCGGAGGATTCACATCGTTCTAACGTATACACTCATTCATGCTCAAAGGTCGTGGATAGAACGACCATTTCGTCTTATTAATTCTCCTCCTTTAGTCGACAATCTCTCTTCCCTTTCTCTTTGCCGCAATGTTGCTTCATTCTCTCTCTTTTACAGGTACTTTAACGGGCAATGTTCGGTGGATTTGGCATCCTGTGTACCGCCGGCAAAGCCGTGGGCTCGTAACACACGTCTTGCCCGCGGTGCCCACCGTTTCTCTGTGGATGTCGGTCACACTAGAATAACCCATTACAGTAACTCCTTCTTTCCTCACACAACCAAACTGTGGAATGCTCTGCCTTCTGTGTTTCCACACTCATACAATCTGTCTCACTTTAAAAAGATGGTTTTCCGGCATCTTCGTGGTGTAGATTAATATAACCTTTACCTTTTCTATTTTTTATTTCTTTTTATTCCTATCCCCCCCCCCCAGGCCCCGATGACCTGTGCCCGGGTGAGTTATTCCCCGGAACAAAAAAAAACTGTCCAACCTAACCCAGTCAGTATTACTATATACAGGCGTGGAAACCTTACCTCCAGCAACACCAACATCCCTAGAAAAGGTGCAACACTAAGATGATTCCTGAACTATGTCATCACCAAGCAGACCGAAGGAGCCTTAGGACTAACAACCCTTCAGACAAGGCACTACAGAACAGATCTCACTGAAACATTAAAAAACCTGAAAGTGAAGAAAAACGTGAACCTGGGACATGTAGTGATGGGTTGTCAGACCGCAGCTTGCATCTCAGAGACAGTCCAGTCTTGACCCGACATTAGGGAGGTCAAGTGTAGGGTAACTCTCACGGTTGACCAAGGGTTATAAATCAGCCAGGCTCCCCTCCCATGTCACACATGTAAGGGGGCAACGGCCGGCTCTCTCCCAATATACACACGGCCCCACCTGATGACTTCTCCAGAAGATACAACTTATAGTCTCTGAAAAAGTCCAGACCTGACCTCACATTGGCCAGGTCAAATGTAAGGAGACCCTTCGCCGCCCCCCCTCCCCGACCAGCTCAACCTGACGGCTCGCCTCCCAATATATAGGACGTCCTAGTCCTCCCTCAGTGATACGAGAGTGAGAGATACCCAGAGACAGAGAGCCAGAGAGGGACAGAGAGAGTGTGTGTCTTGTAAGGAAGAAGGCCAGCTACTACACCACCAGGCCTGCTCGAGAGAAGTCAGGGGCCGGAGGCAAGCCACCTCCGGTCGCCTGCAGTCGCCTCCGGTCAGGACCGAGACTTCCCTCCGGCGCCCAGCTAAGCAGTCTCCCATAGAGACAACCCAGGACCACCTGCTAGGCCTCCCCTAGGTCACGTGAGTGTTTGTCAGAGCTTTCCATGGGATGAGTTACCTACGTGGGAAGTGTATTCATTTCATGTTCGTGTCCGAGAATCAGAGTGTCTAGTAACGTAATATGATGTCCTAGTAACGTAAATATAATGTCCTAGTAACTTCAATAGAAGGTGTTATTAATGTGTCCATGTCATGTTCGTAATTAATAAAGAGTTGTAGCGAAGCGGTGTTTGAGAAGTCGCCCTTAAGACGTAATGGATGTGTATTGACGTATAAGATACGATAAGTGTAAATAACTATCACGGCCACGCTACCAAAAACTTCCTCTCTTTTATACTCTCTTACTAAATATTCTTCCTATATATATATATGTAATATATATATATATATATATATATATATATATATATATATATATATATATATATATATATATATAAATATTCTTCTTGCAAGATTCGTTTTGTTTTGACAGATGTTTTATACGTTAATCCACGCCTCCTCGAAGTTATTATAATATGGTAGCAGTGAACCTAACGTAAACTCACGCCTTCCCTCGGTTAGCCATAACACCTGGCTCGTCTCATCCTTCATTTGATTCAGTCTAAGTATTGTCTACAATTGTGTAATGTAATTCCTGTGTCGTAGTGTCGTAGTAAGTGCCCTAGTGTGTCACTGTTACAGCTTCAGCTAAATGTTCTGTTAATTTTTCTTAAAATATGTTCTGGTGCTTAACGTGGATTTCATGTCCCGTGACATTCTCTGTAGCCCATGCAGTTTGATTTTTGTTCAGTGTTGAACGAGAAATTGTTTAGTTATGTCCGGACTAACTGGTTATAACTTAACATGTCTTTAACCTACATCCTCCTCCCTGTCCTAATCCTCACCTCACCCTCCCATCCCTGCCTGCCCTGCCCGCCCCGCCGTTCCGTGCCCCGCCCGCCCTGCCCGCCGTTCCGTGCCCTGCAGCCCCGGCCTGGCCCGATCAACCACGCCCTGGCTCCCCCCTCACCCGCCACGCCTGCCCCACCTGCCCGCCACGCCAGCCAAGGCCCCTGCCTCGCCTCGCTGCCGCTTCCACTTCGCTACCAGTCCGGCCCAGGACCAATCCCCATATGTTTTGTCCAGTGAGTTATGCTTCGAAATCGGTGGTTAGTGTTACTTAATATTGCGATAATTACAGAGCTTCACTCAGTGTGTTTTTATGCTAGTATGATTTGTAATGTACTCTTTGACGCGTAGTGATAAATAATATTCAATGTAGTGAGCAGAGCTTCACTCCCCGACCCAGCCTAATGAGAATATTGTCGTGACGGAAACTATAGTTGCCAAACATTGACGTAACGTATAAAGTAAATATTTGTTTTTCTTTACGGATACACTTCCAACTAATCCATCATCCCTTTCGGATTGTTTCTGTCAAATGTCACACACAGTACCGCCCCATGGCTAGCCGGAATCCGACCACAGCACATATAAGAAGAGAAGAAGCAGCGTGAGGAATGCAGCACCACACCCGCCACGCACCACCCCACTTCTTTCAAGTCCTACCTGGTCTAGGATTAAGAAGATTTTATATTTTTCTACTGTAGGAAGTTAAGGAGTGTGGAATGAGCGCCACACAACGAACCCTGGTGAGCCCAGCCAGGGAGGGATTCACCACTGTGGAAGGTGTAAGACAGGACGGTCTTTGGTCTCGCCGACACTCACGTACGGAGGGCGAGCCCTGGTCCGCGGAACCTGCCTTACAGTCATCTAAGGAGACGACAGCCCAAACAGTGGACCGGCTTTCATCCCGGCCGGAGGGGGCCGACGGCAGATGAACAGAAAATCGTCTGGAATATGTTGAAAATGATGATGTTGCAGAGAAGAAATACAGATGGAGCAGAAAAATTCATCTGGAATATGACGGAAAACGAAGATGTATAAAGAAACGCAGATGAACAGAAAAATCGTCTGGAATATGAAAATGAAGATGTATAAAGAAACGCAGATGAACAGAAAATTCATCTGGAATATGAAGATGCTCTAAACGTAGAGGAAGCGCAGGTGAACAGAAAAATCATCTGGAATATTATAGAAACCAGGAGGAAGTGAGAAGAAGTCAGATGTGGTGACACGACCTACAAAGTGCGGTATTGAAGAAAGAAAAACGTGCTATGTGAAGACAGAAGACGTCCTGTGCACACATCAGAAGGACCAATCGACTACCGCTGTTGTGCTGCCGGCATTCCCTATTTTCAGATACCAGCTGGATGGAGGACTTGAGCCATGCTGGACCCAACAAATGTACTGATGTTGTTGATGTTGCTGATGTGTAATAAAAAGATATAACACCCTAACATGTGAAGTAGGAGCATTTTGTATTTTGTATTTAATTCTCTGATTTTTGTTAACATGTACTACAAAGAATGTTTTTTAAAAGATTAGTCACTTTTTCTATGAGTTCATTTGATCAATGTTTTGTATTACCAAATGCAATGTTGTAGACATACTACTGAGTGGGACGAATTATTATTTTGACACGGCCTGGTTAGGCAATGTAACACCAGTTTTTGTTTGTAGAATGTGATTTGCAAGTTTACCTCGGACACTATGCTAGATATGAAGGATCTTTAGATCACTCTATGTTCACTTACTGTGTAAGTATTTTATTTTTTTCTCCTGTCATAGAAGCTTTAATCTTGGCGGGAGGTATAGTAAGCTTTGTCAGATCAAACTATGCCAGTAGAAAAACATACATCTCTAGGGTTATAATTTGTAAAATGTAAGGATGCATTATCGCTTCAGGGACTATATTAGATACTGCACATGATGTTACTGTCTACTTTAAATGTGTCATCAGTTCTCTGAGCATGAAAGCTTTGGTCTTGGCGGGAGGTGTAGTGATGGGTTGTCAGACCGCAGCTTGCATCTCAGAGACAGTCCAGTCTTGACCCGACATTAGGGAGGTCAAGTGTAGGGTAACTCTCACGGTTGACCAAGGGTTATAAATCAGCCAGGCTCCCCTCCCATGTCACACATGTAAGGGGGCACCGGCCGGCTCTCTCCCAATATACACACGGCCCCACCTGATGACTTCTCCAGAAGATACAACTTATAGTCTCTGAAAAAGTCCAGACCTGACCTCACATTGGCCAGGTCAAATGTAAGGAGACCCTTCGCCGCCCCCCCTCCCCGACCAGCTCAACCTGACGGCTCGCCTCCCAATATATAGGACGTCCTAGTCCTCCCTCAGAGAGATACGAGAGAGATACGCCGAGAGACAGAGAGAGTGTGTCTTGTAACGAGGAAGGGCCAGCTACCACGTCCCGAGTCCTGCTCGAGAGAAGTCAGGGGCCGGAGGCAAGCCGCCTCCGTCGCCTCCAGTCGCCTCCGGTCAGGACCGAGACTTCCCTCCGGCGTCCAGCTAAGCAGTCTCCCATAGAGACAACCCAGGACTACCTGCTAGGCCTCCCCTAGGTCACGTGAGTGTTTGTCAGAGCTTTCCGTGGGATGAGTTACTTACGTGGGAAGTGTATTCATTTCATGTTCGTGTCCGAGAATCCGAGTGTCTAGTAACGTAATATGATGTCCTAGTAACGTAAATATAATGTCCTAGTAACTTCAATAGAAGGTGTTATTAATGTGTCCATGTCATTGTCGTAATTAATAAAGAGTTGTAACGAAGTGGTGTTTGAGAAGTCGCCCTTAAGACGTAATAGATGTGTATTGACGTATAAGATACGATAAGTGTAAATAACTATCACGGCCACGCTACCAAAAACTTCCTCTCTTTTATACTCTCTTACTAAATATTCTTCTTATATATATATATATATATATATATATATATATATATATATATATATATATATATATATATATATATATATAAATATTCTTCTTGCAAGATTCGTTTTGTTATAGACACATCTTTGTGATGTTAAGCACCACCAACACGAGGGGACATAACTACAAGCTCGCCACGTTATCATGGTGAACGAACACACAGAGGCTGGTAGACCTATGGAACGGTCCAAGCTGTGGGATAAAGAACAGTTCAATGGCCTCCTTCCCTCGGCATGGCCACCTCCAGTGGGTGGCGTTTGGGTAAATAAATTAGTTCTGAGCGTGTAATGATTTAATTTGTGTTGACCTAAATATTCACATTAAAACAAATATAAATCAGCGTTCAACGTTGAACATAAGTTGGGATCAAAACAGCAGTACGTGTTTTTAAAACACTAGATAGTTCATTCTTCTTGATAACAAAACACGCTGTATAGACCAACTTATGAGAGACTGTTTCCACTTGACGGCCCAATAATGGCGTAAGACGGGTGGCGTCACCTGGCTGGCGCTGTGTTCATCACACCCACAAGTCAACTTATATCACCATATAATATCATAATCAATATACATCCTCTTCATTAAACTACACCAATAATACAGTAATATACATGTTAACACCATTATGTTACATATTGTGTAATTTAGCAAAATAAATCACTTCAAGGAAAATTATGCCCAATTACATGTCTTAAAAAGAAAACGAAATATTATATACAATTTTATAATTTAGACACAATATCAATGAAAATATTGCATGATCTTGATAAAAAAATGTATATATATATATATATATATATATATATATATATATATATATATATATATATATATATATATATATATATATATATATATATATATATATATATATATATATGAATTTCCGGTACTTAAATCTTACCTTGTTCGGTGTGTGAATGAGTTTTGGAACGCCCATCTTGCTACTTCATCCATGGCAACTTGTGATTGGTCAACTGTTCCATGACGTCACAAATACAGGTGTTTGGTAAGCAACACTGTACAAACACATCATAAACACTGAGCGGTGTGTAACTTGACAGCCCTTAGTAAAGATTTCCGTATTGTCATCACTGTAGGGACTCTAACATCACACTAAGGTAATCTATTTACCATATTTTCACATTACTATTATTTTCTATTATATGCTAAGGCTTTACGAGCGTCACTCTGTCCACTACACATTTCCCCCACACAATATCAACAAACTACAAATATTTTATCAAGTTCTCGTCCTGTAGAAATATAATACATTTTAATACATAAATTTGTATTTATTAAATGAAAACACATTAAAACACTGATGCACTCTGACTAGTTTTCAAGTTTATGTAAATTTCCAGGACAAAAATAAAACTCTCAAACACAAATTGGAGTTAAATCACTTCACTCACTTATTATGTCACTTGGGCTCACCAATTTTGTCTCCAATTTTCGGAACATTTTCTGCAACTTTCGGTCAGATATTTAACCCACAGTACTACAAGTGGCTATATAAGTTCTGGGTTTTCATTACCTTTCCAATATACAGGGGACAACATTTGCTTCTCACTTCATTTTTATAAATCGAGAAATAACTCAGTCACACACTACCAGTCCTAACACTTCACTTCCTCATCGTTCCATTTTGAAAACCAGATTATTTGACATTTCCCTTAAATTTTCGTATAATTTTAGAATTTTCGAGTCGCCACTTACAAATTATTAGTCTTTGAGAACTATTTTTTTCGGCATTTTTATAACATTTAACCACACTTTGGAGTCAGCACATCATTCACAAATCCGCTATAGTTACATATAGGCACTTATCTTTTCATAAACTAATTAATACGACATATCTTGAGCCTATTTAGTTATTTACATGAACCATATAATGTCCACCCTGTAAAACACAGCCGCCACTCGTTCATGTTAAGGTCATCCCTGGCAGCTACAGTATGTCCGCCGCTTCCCGCTTTCTATGATGACACTGAAAAGAAAAACGGGAAGCTGTTATGCAATGGCTAACTGTCAAGCATCATTAGAATTATATTTTTTGCAATAGTGTTTTATTGTTTACTTACAAGAGAAATTTTACGAAGTAGTAGTGATTCTTGCAATGGTATATGCAAAAATACAAGTTCAGTGCATTTATATTTTTTGTTTTAATATCAATTATCGTTAATATATCCCTAAAAAAATTATAGAAAACATTGTTTACTTTTTCTAACATTCATTAAAACACAAACAACACACAATACCACTTAATATGATGCATTTTTATCGTATGAATTTTACAACCTTTTTTTTTAATATACTTTACATAAACACACTGTCGCTTCCAATACAATAATGACTGGCTAAGAAAAATGGTCACCTGTCTATATTGAAAACTGAATTCGTACAATTATTTTTTTTCCTCCTTGTGTTATCTATACAATAATTAACCTTCCAATATATTAGTTATTTTATACAGCTGTTATATTGTTTCTTGGTGTAATGGAGTTTGTAGAACGAACATAATGTCTCTTAGGAATTGTATTAAAAATGTCTATATATTTCCTGGTTGAAATGTGTCCCCGGATGAGTAATTTATATATTAATTGAGTTGGGGTTAAAAGTGATCACGTTTTCTGTGAACTTCAACTTATGGTATTTTTTTTTTTGCTTTAATATTAATTGTTCTGAGTCGTGTGTGAAAGCAGGCTCTCTCTCTCTCTCTCTCTCTCTCTCTCTCCCCAGCCTCTATTTCGGGTTACCCCTCACCCATAAAGAGGTGACAGTTTACAATAGAGAGGGAGAGTCGAACCTGTGCACTCGTAATACTCCTCTCCCTCGGCGCGGCGTGAGCAGACACCAGGAAGCCAGGAATATCTCTGCTGCCCTGCCCTCTAGTGACGTCACGGTGACATGATGGAGAGAAAAAGAGAGAGAGAGAGAGAGAGAATATGGATGGAGGACGTAAGACTTTCCTCCATCATTACCGCATGGAGGTTGTGTGGGGTGCACAGTAAACTAGCCAGTAAACTCATTCCTTATTCACTTCCTCCCACTTCCCCCTCACACCCATCCCCCTCCTCTCCCCTCCACACCTCCGTCTCCTACAACCCTCCTCCCTCCCCTTCTCAATGTAAAATTCTAAAATCCAAGATGACACACACACACACACACACACACACACACACACAGACACAAGTTAAAGATCCATAAATCATAAAATAAAAACAAGGGGTGAGGGGTGGGGTTAGGGAGGTGGGGGGTGATTGGTGGGGTGAGGGTGTTTGTTATGCCTCCTAGTGATAGTGTGGGGGGGCGTTGTTTCGGCCCAGCTCGTCGGGGGTGGGTGAGAGGAGGTGAGGTGGGGTGAGGAGAGGTGGGGTGGAGGTGGGGGTGAGGAGGGAGGTGGGGGTGAGGAGGGAGGTGGGGGTGAGGAGAGGAGGTGGGGTGAGGAGGAGGTGGGGTGAGGAGGGAGGGTGGGGTGAGGAGGGAGGTGGGGTGGGGAGGAGGGGGTGGGGGTGAGGAGGGGTGGGGGTGAGGAGGGGAGGTGGGGGGGGTGAGGAGGTGGGGGTGAGGAGATGGGGTGAGGAGGGGGTGGGGTGAGGAGGGGGTGGGGGTGGGAGGGGTGGGGAGGAGAGGTGGGGTGAGAGGGGGAGGTGGGGTGAGGAGGGAGGGTGGGGGTGAGGAGGTGGGGTGAGGAGGGTGGGGTGAGGAAGGGAGGTGGGGTGAGGAGGGAGGTGGGGTGAGGGAGGGAGGTGGGGGGTGAGGAGGGGGGGAGGTGGGGGGTGAGGGAGGGGGAGGTGGGGGTGAGGGGAGGGTGGGGGTGAGGGAGGGGGTGGGGGTGAGGGAGGAGGGGAGGTGGGGGTGAGGGGGGGGGTGGGGGTGACAGAAGGGAGGTGGGGGTGAGGAGGGGGAGGTAGGGGTGAGGAGGGGGAGGTGGGGAGAGTTTAGTGGGGGAGGAAGTGTCCTCGTCGATCCATAGGTTACCATGATGAAGATGTATCAAATTGAAACATATATGGAGCAAGTAACAAGATCACTAGATTACAAGATGTTGTCACCGCTAGATTAAGTTGGGATATAAGTACCTCTGGCAGTATGTTCCTCAAGCAGATGTAAACAAAACTAAATGTAAAGTGTGGTGTGGGGAGAAGGGGAGGTGGGGGGAGGTAGTGGAGGTGGTGGAGGTTTAGAGGATGGAGGGTGTGGTGGAGGTAGTGGAGGTGTGGTGGAGGTACTGGTGGAGGTGTGGAGGTAATGGAGGTGTGGTGGAGTGGTGGTGGTGTGGGAGAGGTGGTGGTGGAGGTGGTGGTGGTGTGGTGGAGTAGTGGAGGTGTGGTGGAGGTACTGTTGGAGGTGTGGTGGTGATGTGGAGGGTGCGGTGGAGAGTGGTGGTGTGACGGAGGTGGTGGTGGTGTGGTGGAGGTAGTGGAGGTGTGGTGAGGTAGTGATGGAGGTGTGATGGAGGTGGTGGTGGAGGTGTGATGGTGGTTGTGGTGGAGGTGTGATGGAGGTAGTGGTGGAGTAGAGGTGGGGTAGAGGTGGAGGTGTGATGGAGGTAGTGGTGGAGGTGTGATGGAGGTAGTGGTGGAGGTGTGATGGAGGTAGTGGTGGAGGTGTGATGGAGGTAAGTGGAGGTGTGATGGAGGTAGTGGTGGTTGTTGGGTTGGGTTGGGTTATGTTAGGTTGGGTCATGTTGAGTTGGGTCAGGCTAGGTTAGGTCAGGCTAGGTTAGGTTAGGTCAGGCTAGGTTAGGTTAGGGTTGGGTCAGGCTAGGTTAGGTTAGGTGTTCTCATCAGTGCCAACAATCACGACTGATAGACTGACAAACTGACTCACTCCCTGAAAGAACTTTTTGGGACCAGTTCTCAGTAGTAATGACCGCTTCTGGGAGGCTCTTTGTATTCTTTTGGCACATGTTGCTGAGTCGGAGGTGTCAGTGGTGAGTCATAAGTGAGTTAGTAGTGAGTCAGGTGAGTCAATCGTGAGTCAGAGGTGAATCAGTAATGAGTCAGTAGTGAGTCAGTGGTGGTACTCTCCTTGTCACATGTTAAAGCTTCTCGTGTGAGTCATTTCCTTCCTTTGTTTGAGTCTTCCCCTCCACACTGTCATAAGAACATAAGAACATAAGAATGGAGAAACTGCAGCGGGCCTATTGGCCCATACTGGGCAGTCCCGTTTACACCCAACCTGTATTGCTCATATAAGCATCCAACCTATGTTTGAAGCTATTCAGCGTATTCGAGTTAATGATGATATTTGGTAACTTGTTCCATTCATCCACTACTCTGTTTCAAACCAGTGTTTACCTATCTCGCGCCTAAATCTAAATTTGTCTAATTTAAAACCATTGTTCGAGTTCGCTCCTGGTTGGATAGTTTGAGTACCTTTGTAATGTCCCCTTTGTTTAAGCGCTGACTTCCATTTATACACCTCTATCAGGTCGCCCTCGCTCTACGTCTCTCGATGGAGTGCAAATTAAGATCTTTAACCTGTCTCTATACTCAGGTTCCTAATGCCAGGATTAGTCTTGTCATTCTCCTCTGAATTCTTTCCAATGATTCTATATCCATTCTGTAATACGGTGACCAGAACTGAACTGCGTAATCCAGGTGTGGTCTCACAAGACAAAGATACAGTTTTAGGATGACTGTCTGTCTGTCTGTCTGGAATAGGTGGATCATTATTAAAATGGATTAGGTCATGGTTAACTGGTAGGAAACAAAGAGTCAGCATAAATGGATTAAAGTCAGACTGGGGTGCGGTCAAAAGCGGAGTTCCCCAGGGATCTGTATTAGGCCCTCTGCTGTTTGTTATATTCATTAATGATCTTGATTTAGGCATAACTAGTAGGATTAGTAAATTGCAGATGATACCAAAATGGAAGTGATAAATTCAGACAGTGACTTTGAACACCTTCAAAGAATCTAGATACCTTACATGGTGGTCAGTAGACTGGCAAATGAATTTTAATACTGATAAATGCAAGGTACTACAGATAGGAAGACGAATACAAACGTTAAGTATAACTAGGTAACACGGAAATAGAAAACTCAGTTTGTGAAAAAGATCTAGGTGTATTTGTTAGCAACGACTTGAAACCTAGAAAACAATGTATTAGCGTTCGCAACAAGGCAAACAGGATTCTTGGGTTCATATCTAGGTCTGTGAGTAACAGAACTGCTGACGTTATCTTGAAACTTTACTAGCATTAGTGAGGCCACACATGGATTATGCGGTTCAGTTCTGGTGTCCTTATTATAGAATGGACATAGATTCTTTGGAGAGAGTACAAAGAAGAATGACAAAATGATCCATAATATTTGAAACCTTCCATATGAAGAAAGACTGAAAAGCTTGGGCTTACATTCATTAGAGGCGTGGGGTTAGGGAGATATGATAGAGGTGTACAAGTGGGTAAGTGGGATTAACAAGGGTAAAATGGAAGATGTTCTGGCTCAGTAATAACGAAATAACTAGAACAAATGGCTTTAAATTAGATAATTCCGATTCAGAAAGGATATAGGCAAGCACTGGTTTGGTAATAGAGTTGTGGATATGTGGAATAGGCTACCGAGGTGCTATAGTAGGATCAGGGGACGCTAGGGAGCTTCAAGACGAAGTTGGATAGGCACATGGAAGTGCTGGGATGGGTGTGAAAGGGATCTGCCTGTATGGGCCAGTCGGCCTCAGTATCCACTTTCTTATGTTCTTATGTTCTTATGTTCTTACGCCGCTTGAACCATCATTTTCTCACTCCATATATACAGAGAGAGAGAGAGAGTCCCTACAGTAAGGTGGTGAATCAAACAGCCTTAATAGCCACACCCACACCCATTTCAGGGTGTGGTGGTGGAATGGTTGACTCTACAACACTACCACACCCAAAGCCACACCCTTACTGAACCTCAACTCCCCTCCCAGCCACCCACCAAAGCCACCCAGCCATACCAGTCTACCTCACCGCCTTACCAAGCCACGCCACCCACACCGCCGCCCCGTGCCCACCCCGCTGCCCTACCCCAGTCTGGCGGCCTATATGTGAACTCCCAGAAGCGATGGTGTCTGAAGGTGTTCTGAAAGCCCAGGTGAGACAGGGACGCCAAGCTAATACCCCTACACACACACACACACACACACACACACACACACACACACACACATACACACACTACACACACACACACACACACACACACACACACACACACACACACACACACACTTGATGGTCAAGACCTATCAGGCGCTGCTCCCGCTACGCAGCTGCTCCCCTTGTCCAATGTTCGGCCCATTCCCCAAGTCCCTCTCCCCGACCCATCCTCACCACCGGGATATCAACATAATCAAAAGTGACAATTTCGTTTCGGAAATAAGTGAGATCAGTGTTGAACAGTGATGAACAGTGTTTAAGCTAGTGAATTCAGCACCAGACAGTACCAGTAAGAGCCATGACCCACTGGTGAGATAAGCACCCCTGGGAACTGACCACCATCTTCTGACCAGGCGGTGCTAATCCGTCCACCCTGGGAACAACAGTGGGTCGGCTTTACACCTGACCATAAAATAGAACAACACCACTTAGCATAGGGTGAGGTACTGTGACACCACCCCACAGCGTGTCAATGACCACGTGAGGTCCTTCATATCAACATTCGAGGACGAGTTACTGCACCACGTGAACACCACACCACTCGGTGTCTCCATGACCACGGGAGGTCCTTCATGTCAACACCTACGGACAAGTCACTACACCACGTGGCCTACGTGAACCTCACACAGTATGGCAAGAGACCTGCCCGGGCCATCAACTGTAAACTATAATAATTTGTATGTTCAATTCATGTTCCCTCTTCTCTCAGTAATGAAAGCTTTTGTTAAACGACCCACCCACCTCATGTCTTTGTATGTAATAAGTCATTTTTGTCCAATGTATATTTTCAGCCTTCGGGCTGCAGAACTTTTTCAATAAGCCGTTAATTATTATTATTATTATTATTATTATTATTATTATTATTATTATTATTATTATTATTATTATTATTATTACACACAGTTCCTTCGCATCTTCCCTCTTTAAATTTTATGACACAAGAAACAGACGTTAACTTCGCTCCCCCTCCTCCCTCTGGTGGGGATAAAGGTCGTCCACCAGCTAATTTTGGTCACGATTAATAAACCAAATTAAATGTTTAGAATCGATGTTAATAAAGTCTTGAGATGATAATATAAACCAACATAAACACACCTCATACAAGTCAAGATGGGAAGATTAGCTCACGCTGATGATGTAAAGGTTAACAAACAAACTCCCATCTGTGCTCAACGTGATAAGACGCCCTGATTGTGTCGACAAGAAGGACGTGGACAATTGAAGCGGACCTTTTAGATTACATTTTAAGAAGCTTGAGATAAACAATATGAAAACTTACGAGAGGAGTTTTTTTAAGACGTTAATAATTATAAGAATCGTTGAAAGCGTCGTAGTGAAGATAAATGAAAAGCGGTAAGCGTGTATGTCATGTTTGTTCTAAGGGAATTATCTCTACCCGTCCATCCATCCATCTACCTCTTCTATCTAGTGTAAGTCAGGGATAATATAAGTTAATAAACATAGGTCCTGTAAAACTTAATGGGGTGAGGGTGATACAAGGGGGGGAAGGTTGAGATGGCTCTGAGCAGTATGGTGTCATAAACCCTGCCACCAGTGTCAGGAGAGAGAGAGAGAGAGAGATCAGTGGGTGTTATTCTCCTATACTTGTATTTATAGTTTGTGATAATGACTTGTTCCTTTTGTTCAGTGATCGCTACAGTGTTTGTGTGAGTCACTGTGTCAAGTACGGTGATGGTGACGTAGTAATAAGGGGTCGGGTAGGTGGGGGATGTTGACTTAGTGGTTTCTGATGAAAGTTATTAAATCAGTTTAGTCCTGTTTATGTTCTGCTTACTCCTTCCTCTCTCTCCTTTATTATTTGTGTCTCTTGCCCTTACCTTCTTTCGTTCCTTCCTTCCTATTTCACAGCCCTCACTCCTTCTCTCCCTGTCTCCTTTGGTACCCTCACTCCTTCCCCAAGCTCCTCTCTACCTTCCTTCCTGCCCCTCACACACACACACTTGTTGGTCAAGACCTATCAGGCGCTGCTCCTGCTGTAGCAGCGGCCTCCCTTGGCCAATGTCGGCCCATTCCCCAAGTCCCTCTCCTCGACCCATCCTCTCCCCAGTCGTTGCAACACTTGCACCACTGGATCAGGAGAAGAGAGAACCAAGATGTTTTTATTTTTATTTGTATTTATTTATTATTATTATTTTTTTTTATTATAGTTTTTCTTACGGGGATTAGCCCACCTGGACACAGGTCACTGACCCACATTAGGGCCTGGGGGGGGGATGATGATGATAATAATAATGATAATAATAATAATAACAATATTGATGGTGGTGGTGGTGGTGGTGGTGGTGGTGATGATGATGATCATGATGATGATCATGATGATGATCATAATAATAATAATAATAATAATAATAATAATAATAATAATAATAATAATAATAATAATAATAATAATAATAATAATAATAATAATAATAATAATAATAATAATAATGATAATAATAATAACAAAAATGAAAAATTAAATCAACAGTGAGAAACAATATATGTCTGTTGTGTTGTCAAAGAGAAACAATTGAGACCCTGCAGTTGTGTGTGAATGAGGCAGAAAGACAGAACATCAACCTGGGACTTGGTCACATATGGCAGCAGGGTCTACAACACATTATGCTTCCAATATCTTCCCAGTACCTCCCTGTTTGGTAGCTGCCTGCGCTCCTGCCTCACCACATAAATCAACTCACACACAGCCATCACCCAACTCATCATACTCCTCATCATCATCAAACCCCTATGCCCCCAAAAGTCCTATGGCGACGAACAAGTGGCGACGGGGACAGGCAGAGATGACTGCCGGGAGTCTCTAGTCATACTCTGCACATGGGCGGCACAGATAAGATGGTCGTTTATGCTCTGGGATCTAGGCAGCAATGCAATCCGGTTCTGTCTGTGCTACTGAGCAGCCCTTTCAAGGAGCCACTCTGCTCACCCCACATGGGGAGGAGGCTAGAATAGGTGCCCTAAATATTGCCTGCCTAAAGAACCAACCTGATTGTGCAACCACACCCAGTAAGGTCATCCTTATGCGGTTGAAAACACAATCATAATCACAAATCAAAACAAAAACAAACTATACAACCTCTTATGGTCGCTGCACGGAATGTCAGGACCCTTCTGGATACTGGCACAAATGAGCGTCCTGAAAGAAGAACCGCCCTTGTGGCAGAAGAGCTGGTTATGTATAACGTCGACATAGCAGCCATTACCGCGTCCCAGCTCCCAGATGAGGGTCAACTCACAAAACAGGGGCCTGGCTACACCTTCTTCTGAAAGGGTAAGCCTGCTGTGGAGAGAAACAGCATTTATGGAGTTGGCTTTGCCTTCCGCCAACTCATCCTACACAGGCTAACTGAAATGCCTATTGGGATCAACGAGTGCCTCATGACGCTTCGAGTCCCACTGAATTTCTCATGTCATGCCTTCTTCATCAGTGCATATGCCCCAACACTGGATGCCATGCCTTCTTCATCAGTGCATATGCCCCAACACTGGATGCAGAGGATGACAACAAGGGGTACTTTTATGACGACCTTGACAGAGTCCTCTATCCCCAGAAAAGATAAGGTTGTGCTCGTAGGTGACATCAGTGCTAGAGTTGGCAGAGATGCTGACATTTTCAGGGAACCATTGGGAGAAATGGACTAGGCAAGTGCAATCCAAACGGCCTACTCCTCCTCAGCAAGTGTGCTGCACACAAACTCATTATAACCAAAACTTTATTCAGGCAGGTGGACAAGTTCATGAGCTCATGGCAACACCCACGATCAAAACACTGGCATCTCACTGACTACATCATTGTCAGAGAAAGAGATCGCCAAGATGTTCTCATCACCCGTGCCATGCGTGGCTCAGTCCACTGCGACAGTGATTATCGGCCCGTCAGAGCCAAGCTCTCACTTCACGTCGCCCCAAAACGGCGATGGCAACAAAGCTCCAGAAGAGGTTTTAACACTAAGCGACTGGAGGATCGAGCTGTAGCACATGGTTTCAGGGAGCAGCTCGAACATGTACTGGTAAACAACCCGGCAACAAACAACCCAAATCCCAGTGCTGAATGTGATATTCTCGACACTGTCATGACAAAAACCTGCAGAAAGACCCACGGCCAGATTGAAAGAATACACCAGGACTGGTTTGATGAAAATGACCCGGAAATCAATATAGTAGTCGATGATAAAGGTGCTTCGTTAACTGATGCCTTCTGCAAGAAGAAAGCGGCAGCGCAGTGCGAACTTCGCAATCTAAAGAACGACTGGTTTAAAAAGAAAGAGTATGAAATACACAAATTTGCACATCAACACAAGATGAGCGAATTTTTCAATTCTACTAAAACTTTTTATGGGTCATTCACTCATTACACCGCCCCCCTCCGCTCAACCGACAGTAACTCCATAATTAAAGACGATGAAGGCTTCCTTCAATGCTGGAAAGAGCACTACCATTCACTATTCAACCAAAACACATATGTGGTTGCCCTTACTACCCAGCAGGTCCCTCAGAATCCACAGCTGACCCACCTCAGCTATCCTCCATCCCTGGATGAGGTAGCTACTGCCATCAAACAGATGAAAAATAACAAAGCCTCAGGGCCCGATGGAATCCCAGCAGAGGTGTATATAGCAGGAGGACCTCTGCTTACCAGCCGTCTCCACTCTCTCCTGGAGAATATATGGGAAAAGGAGGAAATCCCCCAAGCTCTTAAGAACAAGGGAGACCGGTCAGACTGTGGTAACTACTGAGGGATCTCGCTGCTGTCCGAAGCTGGCAAGATTATTGCCAGAGTCCTCCTGAACATATTTCTTCCTGAGGCAGAAGGCTTCCTCCCAGAATCTCAATGTGGCTTTAGACCTTCACGTGGCACCAGTGACATGATCTTTGCTGCCCGCCAGTTACCGGAAGAGTGCAGAGAACAGCGTTGTGACTTGTACATGGCTTTCATCGACCTAACCAAGGCCTTCGATTCGGTCAACAAGGAAGCCCTCTGGTGGACCCTCAGCCGTTTTGGCTGCCCACCAAAATTCATCTCCATTGTGAGGCAACTCCATGATGGCATGAACGGCAGTGTCCTGCACAACGGCACCCAGTCAGAGTACTTCCCCATCCAAACGGGGGTTAAACAAGGGTGTGTACTGGCACCAACTCTCTTTTCCATTTTCTTGGCTGCCTTCCTTAGTTATGCCAATGCCAATTTAGCCGGCGGGGTGGACATCCAGTACCGGATACAGACGACCTCACCCTTGTCGCTCACACTGAATGTGACCTTCAGGAGATCCTGAACACCAATGCAGATGCGTATGCACACTTCGGCCTCAAGGTGAATGTATGTAAGACTCAGATTCTCTTTCAACCTGCCCCTGTTTCAGCCACACCTCCATCATCCATCCAGTTTAACGGTACTACCCTATCTAATGTTACCCACTTTCAGTATCTCGGCTCCCACCTGTCCACCACCGTGGACATCGTGATATTCAACATCGGATCAGATGTGCATCTCAAGCCTTTGGCAGACTCCGTACCCATGTCTTCAGCTGTAGGAAGCTGAAATTATCTACAAAGTTACATGTATATCAAGCAGTGGTCCTCCCTAGCCTGCTATACTGTATGGCAGCGAGACATGGGTCACATAGAGGAGGCACTTCAAGGCACTTGAAAACTTTCACCATCCTCCGAGTTCGCTTGGAAAACGAGAGAACAAATGCCAGTATTCTTGCTGACACCAACTGTAGGAGCATCGAGGCTACCATTATCCATGAACAACTTCGCTGGACTGACCATGTTACCCACATGGACGACAGTAGACTGTCAAAGCAGATACTTTACAGTCACCTTACGAATAGTAAACATAACGCTCGCGGGCAACTGGAAAGGAATAAGGATAGTTTTCAGACAAACCTGAAAAAATGCCAAATCGACCTCCTCACCTGGGAGTCGATTACTCCACACCATAATGCTTAGAGGAGCACGAGAAGGTGTCAATACTTTCGAGTTAGCCCGACTGCATACCGAGGCAGACGAGTGTCAACGCCGGAAAGACGCTGCCGCCGTTCCTCCCGCAGTACATGTAGCCCTCAACGCATGCAATATCTGTGGAGGACCCTGCCGGTCCCTTATCGGCCTCTTTAGTCACCTCAGACCTCACCAACGAAGGTGACGTCCTTAATAACTCATATAATTTTATTATAGCTGGATGATCGTCATATTCGATTCCAAGTGGCAGCAAAGCAGCAGTAGTAGGTAGGTAGGTGTGTGTGTGTGTGTGTGTGTGTGTGTGTGTGTGTGTGTGTGTGTGTGTGTGTTCTAAGATCTTCAGGTGTGACTGGAGACGTTAAGCGAAGAAACTTCAAGTGATGTGAACGCCAGGCGGTTGAGAATGCTGGTGCTGGAGGTGTTTTCACGATATGGGCTAACAGCTGCTCAAAATACCTGTAAAAGCGTTGACACCAGTTAGTATGTTCTGCGAGATAAATATTTCCACGAACCAATGTATAGTAGGGGCTCACCTCTCCCCAGCCTGTCACTAGGTGTCAAGGTCGCCTCTAACCGTCTCCACCACTACCGTTCCCGCCATCACACGTCTGGCAGCGCAAGGGTGTGAGTCAGGTAGGTAGTTGTCGCCACAAGATAGAGCTGGTTTATCTCTCATCACGTCATCACCAGGATCACCAAGGCCAACATATCTAACGCTTCAAGAAACACTCACACCGTCTCCACAAGAGGCTTCCAAGAACACCATCACACGTCTGGCAGCCACCGTCACCCAGTCACCAGGGAAATTGGACATGTTCTCGTACCAAGACCAAAACAACAAGACCACATCCAATGCTGGCAAGAAGAGCATCTCTAATAGCCAAGACACTGTACCATCACATGTCAGCCCCCAGGGAGAGTAGTGGACGGGGAGAAGTTGTCGCCGTATTTGCTGCTGTCTCCGCGGCCATTTACCTCACGCATCATCCCGTCAACACGCCACTCACACGTCATTCCCTCACTTCCTGTGGTCTGTCAACAAAAGCAGCTGCCGTCAGCAGGTGAAACAAACAACCGCCGTCAGCAGATAAAACAAGCAGGTGCCGTCAGCAGATAAAACAAGCAGGTGCCGTCAGCAGATAAACAAGCAGGTGCCGTCAGCAGATAAAACAAGCAGGTGCCGTCAGCAGATAAAACAAGCAGGCGCCGTCAGCAGGTGAAGAAGCAGGCATTACACATACGAGTACACCTAAATCCACATAAGGTAAACACAGCCACACAACATCTGTAGCAACATTTACAAACAAACCATAATACACATGTACATAATTATTCTGTATGTAGAGACATTACAGAAGAAACACAAAAGCAGGTTCACAAACACACTAAATTAAGTGAGTGGAGATGAACACAGAAATAACCACACAAACAGGGGAACACCACACACCCAGGAGGCGGTTGGTTGGCGTCGTCCAGCCGCCCACCACCACCACCCACACTCGCTACACTGACAGGTAAAATAACTTTATACCTGGTCACATGGGCCCCAGACCTAACATGCCATGTAGAGATTGGGCCCCACTCTCACCTATAACTTAACCTTGTTCTAGTAGGCCCCCAAAAATAATTATCTGGTTAATTGAGCTATAGGGCCTATGAGGTCTGGGGCCCATTGAGCTATAGGGCCTATGAGGTCTGGGGCCCATTGAGCTATAGGGCCTATGAGATCTGGGGCCCATTGAGCTATAGGGCCTATGAGGTCTGGGGCCCATTTGACCGACACTCATATAGTTTTCCGCCGCAGGTAACCCCAAGTGGGGCTGCCTCTAGTCTCTACAGGTCCCCCCGCGGCGGCTAGTTCATTGTAACGAGAATACAGAACATAAGAACATAAGAAAATAAGGAGTCTGCAATAGGCCGGTTGGCCTGTGCATGGCAGCTCCTGTCGAGAGTTACTACCACTCTCTATCATCCATGAATCTATCTAGCTTCCTTTTGAAACTTTCCAGAGTTCCCGCACTTACTACAAAGTTGCTAAGCTTGTTCCACTCGTCCACCACCCTATTTGTGAACCAGTGTCTTCCTATCTCCCTCCTAAACCTAAACTTATCCAACTTAAATCCGTTGTTCCGAGTCCTATCCTGCTCGGATATTATAAGAACTTTATCTATATCCCCTTTATTGATTCCTTTCACCCACTTAAATACTTCTATCATATCTCCCCGCACTCTTCGTCTTTCTAGGGAATGCAAGTTAAGTTTCTTTAACCTATCCTGATATGGAAGGTTTCTAAGTCCCGGAATCATTTTTGTCATTCTTCGCTGCACCGACTCTAGTGAATTTATAGCCATTCTATAATAGGGGCACCAGACACACGAGAGACTGGGTAAGGTATTAGTGCCGTTTAAACCCTCATCAAAGAGAATTAAGTTGAGAGGACACCAGAAAAATATCAACAGTGGTATAATCACCTGAAGGCTATCCCCCCCACCCCCCCCCCCAACTTACTTCACCTGATTATTGGGCAGGATGGGTTGGGATGGGTTGGGACAGGGTTGGGACAGGGTTGGGGGGTTGGGACAGGGTTGGGATGGGTTGGGACAGGGTTGGGATGGGTTGGGACAGGGTTGGGATGGGTTGGGACAGGGTAGGGATGGGTTGGGACAGGGTTGGGACAGGGTGGGATGGGTGGGACAGGGTTGGGATGGGTTGGGACAGGTTGGGATGGGTTGGGACAGGGTTGGGATGGGTTGGGGACAGGGTAGGGATGGGTTGGGACAGGGTTGGGACAGGGTTGAAGAGGGTTAGTGGGGTTAGGCAAGGCTGGGTTGGGTTAGTATAGGATCATGGTGTTTTATCTGTAGGTGAAATAATCTAAAAGGCTAATCTTCAGGTAAATGTGCTTCGTAAACACCTACACAGTACAGCAAGCAACCGGTTCACGTGAGCAGTCTTACATCATGCTGTAGGTGTGTTAAGACAGTCAGGTGCAGTTTGACGTGAGGAGGGAAGTTAATTTACTATCTTTGGTGGATTCGGACACGGGGACTTGCTGGCTGGTGCAGTGGGGATGACACCAGCAAAATGAGCAGCTAGTAACGAGTGGCTGGGTGAAGAGTGAGGCGGGGGTGCATTAACAAGATCGAAGCATGATAGGGCCGTGGGCAGAAGGAGACTTATGTGCCTCGAACTGCCTCGTGGTTATGTCAGGATTTTCAAACACGATATGCACACATACAGCTAGCAGACGCAGCCACAACGGAGAGGAATGAACGTCGAAGAAACAGCAGCGGGTGTGGATGAACAGAGACCACAACACTCAGTGGTATATCTTGGGACGCCAGCAGGAAAGATGTACACAACACCTATGGTACTAGTGTGAGTGTACAGTGTGAGTGTGTGTGTGTGTGTGTGTGTGTGTGTGTGTGTGTGTGTCTTATATTGCTTTCAGTTATCTTGCATTATAAAAAGGAAAGGCCACTACCACCATACTCCCTGGCCATCACCACCACCACCACACACACTCCCCTGGCCATCACCACCACACCCACCACACACACCCCTGGCCACCACCACCACCTCCACCACACCCCCTGGCCACCACCACCACCACACACACTCCCCTGGCCACACCACCACCACCACACACACCCCTGGCCACCACCACCACCACCACACTCCCCTGGCCACACCACCACCACCACACACTCCCTGGCCACACCACCACCACCACCACACCCCTGGCCCACCACCACCACCACCACCACCACCACACACACCCCTGGCCACCACCACCACACCACACCTCCTGGCCACCACCACCACCACCACACCCCTGGCCACCACCACCACCACCACACCCTGGCCACCACCACCACCACACCCTGGCCACCACCACCACCACACACAATCCCCTGGCCACCACCACCACCACCACACCCTGGCCACCACCACTACCACCACCACCACACCCCTGGTCACCACCACCACCACACCTCTGCCACCACCACTGCACTCCCCTGGCCACCACCACCACACCCCTGGCCACCACCACCACCACAGACCTCTGCCACCACCACCACCACAGACAGCCACCACCACCACCCCACCCTCTCCCCTGCCACCACCACCACCTCTCTAGCCACCACCACCCACCCCACTCTCTAGCCACCACCACCACCACACACTCCTTGGCCACCACCACCACACACTCTTTGGCCACCGAGGTTGTCTATATTTACATCACCAGGGCCACACATACACACCCTATAATTCAACAGTATTTTAAGAGCCATCTGGTGTCGAGTGACTCCCTCTCTATAAACACAACATTTCTTTACCTCAGCTGTGCTCTACTGAAAGCTTCTCTCACCACGTACCGGATCACCTGAATATTAATTCCCAAGCTTATTTCACCTTCTGATTAACCTAACCTAACCTAGCCTAACCTAAGCTAACCTAACCTAAGCTAAGCTAACCTAACCTAACCTAACCTAAGCTAACCTAACCTAACCTAATCCAGTCTAACTTAACCTCTCCTAAAGTAGAGTAACCCCATCCCAGTAGCGTCAGGTGTGGCTAATCTTCAGAAGAAATATGCAGGAGAGTGAATCATCAGCTGATTTAAGAGTTCTACTGAGTCTTGAGGAATATGGAAAGTACACACACACAGACGCACACGCACACGCACACACACACACACACACACACACACACTACTATTACTACTACTACTACTTTGCTGTCACTCGGAAGCGAGTATGACGATCATCCAGCTATGATACAATAATATGAGTTATTAGGGATGTCACCTAGGTTAGTGAGTTTTGAGGTGACTAAAGGGACCGGCAGCGTCGATCACAGATGTTGCACGTGTGGAGGGCTACATCTAGTGCGGGAGGGGCGGCAGCAACGTCTTTCCGGCGTTGGCGCTCGTCTGCCTCGTTTTGCAGTAGGGCTAACTCCAAAGTATTGACACCTTCTCGTGTGGTGCTCCTCCAAGCGTTACGGTGAGAGGTAATCGACTCCCAGGTGAAGGGGTCGATTTGGCACCTTTTCAGGCCTTAAGACTATCCTTATACCTTTTCAGTTGCCCGTCGGCGTTACGTTTACTATTCGTTAGGTGACTGTAAATTAGCTGCTTTGACAGTCTACTGTCGTCCATGCGGGTAACATGGCCAGTCCAGCGGAGTTGTTCATGGATAATGGTAGCCTCGATGCTCCTGCAGCTGGTGTCAGCGAGAAAACTGGCATTTATTCTCTTGTCTTCCCAGCGAACTCGGAGGATGAGACGTAGAATACGTTGGTGAAAGTTTTCAAGTGCCTTGAGGTGTGTCCTGTATGTCTCGCTGCCATATAGCAGGGTGGAAAGGTCCACTGCTCGATTTACATGTAACTTTGTGGATAATTTCAGCTCCCTACAGCTGAAGACACGGGTACGGAGTCTGTCAAAGGCTTGAGATGCAAATCTGATCCAATGTTGAATCTCTTCATCGATGTCCACAGTGGTGGACAGGTGGGAGCCGAGATACCGAAAGTGGGTAACATTAGAGAGGGTAGTACCGTTAAGCTGGATGGGTGGTGGAGGTGTGGCTGAACCAGGGGCAGCCTGAAAAAGAATCTGAGTCTTATGAACATTCACCTCAAGGCCGAAGCATCTGCAAAGGTGTTTAGGATCTCCTGTACGTCGCGTTCAAGGGTGAGGTCGTCTGCATACTGAAGTTCAGTAATGGAAGCTGCCGACACCTTTGTTCCTGCCTGGAGTCATCTTACTTTGAAAAATCCTTCATCCAATACTCGATGTCCAGCCCGCCGGCTAAATTGGCACTGGCACGAGTAAGGAAGGCAGCCAAGAAAATGGAAAAGAGAGTTGATGCCATTACACATCCTTGTGTTACCCTCATTTGGATGGGGAAGAACTCAGACTGGGTGCCATTCTGCAGGACACTGCCGTTCATGCCATCGTGGAGTTGCCTCACAATGGTGATGAATTTTGGTGGGCAGCCAAAACGGCTGAGGGTCCACCAGAGGGCTTCCTTGTTGACCGAGTCGAAGGTCTTGGTTAGGTCGATGAAAGCCATGCACAGGTCACGACGCTGTTCTCTGCACTTTTCCTGTATCTGTCGGGCAGCAAAGATCATGTCAGTGGTCCCACGTGATGGTCTAAAGCAGTGGTTCTTAACCTGGGGGGCGTCAGTAATTTTCAGGGGGGAGGGGCGCAAGCCCTTGGGAAAAAGTAGGAATTTCTCTAATTATAATTATAGTTTTTATTCTCTTAACAAGAGCGTGGACTACTATTGAGAAGTTTATGAAAAAATGCAAAAGTATCGCCTTATAACTTCAGTTTTCTATAGGCTACTTTTTTTACTTAGGGCTTACCATTTTCTGTACTTATTGACCCCCTCCCTATCCCTCGAAACCCATGGGGGGGGGGGTTAACTCGTCCTGGACCTGTATACTGCTCGTTGGTGACTGGTGAGCACCGTTCTCTCCCAGTCTTCTGCACACGTCCGTGGCAATAATTCCTCTTCTCTCACATTTATTCAGTTAAGGCTGTTGAGGTATGTGTCAGGCAACAGTGTAAAAGAGGAAATGCTGTTCTGTCATCCCATGGAAAATTGTACAACAGCAGCAGCAGCTATTTTTCATGATGTATCAAACTTCTTTCAGGAAAACCAACTTTCGTGGGACTCGCTGGTAGGGGTGTGCACTGATGGAGCTCCAGCCATGCTTGGTCTGCAGTTTGGATTCATTACAATGGTGAAAGAAAAAATCCGTCTGTTGTAGGTACACACTGCATACTTCATCGTGAATCCTTAGTATCAAGAACTTTACCTGCTGAAATGAGGGATGTCCTGAACGTGGCTATCAGGGTAGTCAACTTTATCAAAGCTGGAGCCTTAAACAGTCGTCTCTTCAAACTGTTGTGTAAGGATATGGAATCTGAACATGAAACCTTGCTTTTTCACACGAACGTACGATGGCTATCAAAGGGGAACATGCTTGGACGGCTTTATGAACTACGAGAAGAAGTAGCAATATTTCTTGATTCGAAGCAGAAGGCAGATCTCCATGACAAGTTCCAGTCTGAAGGCTTTCACCTATCTCTAGCTTACCTGGTGGACATCTTCGAAGCGTTGAATGCTCTCAACCTTAAACTACAAGGGAAAAACATCAACATCATCATGCACCACGACACCATTCGAACCTTCATGGCCAAACTCGACCTCTGGAAGTGTCGAATTCAGCAGGGAAATACAGCCAGTTTTAGTAACTTGGATTCTGCTCTCATTCACGGTAACCTTGATTCTGAGTTAAAGAAACAAATAATCACTCATCTAACTGACTTGAAAACAGAATTCATCAGATACTTCCCAGAGATAGATGAGAAGCGTGAGGCCTGGAAATTCATCAGGAACCCATTTCAATGTGAAGTAGCTGATGTTTCGGATGAAGTGCAAGAGGAGTTTCTTGAGTTGAAGTTCAACTCCACAGCTAAGGAAGACTTCAAAGAACTGGATCTTGAGACGTTCTGGGTCAAGTACCTTCCTGTTTACCCTCTGATCTCACATCAGGCTCTTCGGATTCTAACTATGTTCGGATCCACGTATCTTTGTGAAGCTGCATTTTCCACGCTCGTTGCTGTCAAGACCAAGTACAGAAACAGGCTGAACGTTGAAGGGGATTTACGTTGTGCACTCTCTGGCATTCAACCACGCATTCAAGATCTAGTAGCTAAGAAGCAGTGTCACGTATCTCACTAATTTATACTCAATAAAAAGACTAAAAACACAATATTTTTCATTTTTCTTTAAAATCTGGGAGGGAATTTTATTCATAGATGCAAGGGGGGCGTGGAGGGAAGGACCAATTCCTAGAGGGGGCGTGGTAGTAAAAAGGTTAAGAACCACTGGTCTAAAGCCACATTGAGATTCTTGGAAGAAGTTTTCCGCCTCAGGAAGAAGTCTGTTTTGGAGGAATTGGGCGATATTCTTGCCAGCTACGGACAACAGCAAGATCCAGTGGTAGTTGCCACAGTCTGACCGGTCTGCCTTGCTCTTATAAATATTGACAATGGAGGCGTCGTTCAGAGTCTTGGGGGATTTCCTCCTTTTCCCATATATTCTCCAGGAGAGAGTGGAGATGGCTGGTAAGCAGAGGTCCACATGCTTCATCTGTTTGATGGCAGTAGCTACCTCATCCAAGGATGGTGGATAACCGTGGTGGGTCAGCTCTGGATGCTGAGGGACCTGCTGGATAGTCAGGACATCCACTTCAGTGTTTCGGTTGAGCAGTGAATGGTAATGCTCTTTCCAGTACTGACGGATGCCTTCATCGTTTGTAATTAGGGAGTTATCGTCAGATGAGTGGAGGGGGGTTGTGCCATGAGTGACTGGCCCATAAAATGGTTTAGTGGAATTGAAAAATTCGCACATCTTTTGCTGATCTGCAAGTTTTTGTGCTTCACATGCTTTCTTTTTAAGCCAGTTGTTCTTTAGATTGTGAAGTTCCCGCTGAGCCGCCGCTTTCTTCTTGCGGAAGGTATCAGCTTTGGTCCGGGAATGAGGGTTGTTCTGCCAGTCAGTTAATGCAGCATATATATATCATTGATGAGTACATTGACTGCCAGGTCATTTTCATCAAACCAGTCTTGGTGTATTCTTTCAATCTGGCCGTGGGTCTTTCTGCAGGTTTTTGTCATGACAGTGTCGAGAATATCCCATTCAGCACTGGGATTTAGGTTGTTTGTTGTCAGCTTGTTTATCAGCCCATGTTCGACCTGCTCTGTGAAAGCATGTGCTACTGCTGGATCCTCCAGATACTGTTCAAACCTCTTCTAGAGGCTTGCTGCCTTCGAAGTTTTGGGGCTATGTGAAGTGAGAGCTTGGCTCTGACGGGCCGATGATCAGTGTCACAGTGGTCTGAGTCACGCATGGCACGGGTGATGTGGACATCTCAGCGGTCTCTTTCTCTGACAATGATGTAGTCAATGAGATGCCAGTGTTTGGATCGTGGGTGTTGCCACGAGCCCATGAACTTGTCGGCTTGCCACAAGAAGGTATTGGTGATAATGAGGTTGTGTTCAGCACACTTGCTGAGGAGGAGTAGGCCGTTGGGATTACACTTGCTTAGTCCATTTCTCCTTATGGTTCCCTGCCTAATGTCAGCTACTCTGCAAACTTTGGCATTGAAGTCACCACGGAGCACAACCTTATCTTTTCTGGGGATAAAGGTTAGCACTCTGTCGAGGTCGGCACAAAAGGCCTCCTTGATGTCATCCTCTGCATCCAGTGTTGGGGCATATGCACTGATGAAGAAGGCATGACATGAGTGATTCAGTGGGACTTGAAGCGTCATGAGGCGCTAGTTGATCCCAATAGGCATTTCAGTTAGCCTGTGTAGGATGATTTGGCGGATGGCAAAGCCAACTCCATAAATGCGGTTTCTCTCCACAGCAGGCTTACCCTTCCAGAAGAAGTTATAGCCAGACCCCCGTTCTGTGTTGACCCTCGTCTGGGAGCCGGGACTCACTAATGGCTGTGATGTCAATGTTATACCTAGCCAACTGTTTTGCCACAAGGGCGGTTCTTCTTTCAGGACGCTCATTTGTGCCAGTTTCCAGAAGGGTCCTGACATTCCAAGCTGCGACCATAAGAGGTTGTATAGTTTGTTTTTGTTTGGATCTGTGATTTTGATTGCGTTTTCTACCGCATAAGGATGACCTTACTGGGTGCACTTGTCCAGTCAGGTTGGGTTTTTAGGCAGACTATATTTAGGGCACCATTTCTAGCCTCTTCCCCGTGTGGTGTGAGCAGAGTGGCTCCTCAAAAGGGCTGCTCAGTTGGGCACAGACGGTACCGGATTGCACTGCTGCCTAGATCCCAGTGCATAAACGACCATCTTATCTGTGCCGCCCATGTGCAGAGTTGTGACTAGAGACTCCCGGCAGTCATCTCTGCCTGTCCCTGTCGCCACTCGTCCGTCGCCATAGGGCTTTTGGAGGTACAGGGGTTTTGATGATGATAAGAAGTATGATGAGCTGGGTGATGGCTGTGTGTGAGTTGATTTATGTGGTGAGGCAGGAGCGCAGGCTGCAACCACACTTCTTGGCACTCCCTTTTCCCGATCCAGTGGTACAAGTGTTGCAACGACTCGGGAGAGGGAGAGTTGCAATGGACTGCTGATAGACCAGTTTAATGGGTTTCGCCTTAGTAGCCTGTCCATCAGACATTGCCTTCGTCTGCCGGTGTTGTCGTTGGGTTCCCATGGTGGTCACCTCTTCCGCCTACACCGCTGTTGGGGTCTTGTTGGAGCTCTGTTAGCATGTCTGCCTGATGCGGGTTTCAACCACAGATTTTTCGTTCAGGGTTTACCTTCGTAGCCTTATATCTACCAAGGTTAATCCGCATGGCAGCGGGACAATGGATGGTAGGCGCCGTCCCTCTGGGCCCACTGTTACTCCGAGATCCCCTGCTGGTCTAGTCTGGGCCCACGAGGCATCCAGTTACCGTGTGTTGCCACGAGGAGGCACAAAAAGAATCTTGATGATGATGAGGCTGTTTACTGGCAACTGAAGACTTAGGCAAGTTGCTTCCTTGTTTGCCATGAGGTCTAGCCAGCGGAGGCAGCTGAAAGCGAAAGGAGGCAAGCAGTGCTTGCACCTTATCACTAACATAATGCTGCCACACTAGATGCATTTCACCACCCTGTGTGCGAACACACACACACACACACACACACACACACACACACACACACAAGGCCTTCACAAGACAGTGTGTGTTTCTGGCGTCAGGTTTTACTCATCATAATGATAAAAATTACTTATCAGACATACGCAGGACCACATAAAGATTAGCCACCCCAGTTTATTTCACTCAATAAGGTGAGGTGAGGTGAGGTGAGTTAGGTCACTAATATGAGCATAATCAGAACACACACTCAGAACCTGCAACACTGCCATGTTTGTTGTTGTTTTTTAGAGTAAATTGAGTCATGTTTAGAGGAAATACGTATGAAAATTCAGCTTAGACAAAGATTACCCGCCATAACGCCGACACGAAAGTCGTGAAAACAACTTGGGTGTCTAATCTTCAGGTGTCTCCGATGATTTAAGCCCAGCAAAACACACACTCACTCAAGCTGTTGTTGTAAAGAATAAAGGAGCGCTAAGAGGAAGAGACCTGGGCCGCCAGCTGTCACCAGTCTTACAGATGGGGGCGAGATGGCTTTAGTGCCGCAGGTATGAGTAATGATAATGACTTAACCTCCTCCTAACACTCATGCACCAGGCGCTGAGGGAGGCAGGGAGTTAAGAGAGCCTTACGATAAATATTCTGGCCACCAGCTGTGAGGGAACCACTGATCAATCCAGTGAGTGTGTGTGTGTGTGTGTGTGTGTGTGTGTGTGTGTGTGTGTGTTAAGCTGGGAAGAGACAAGGAGAGACAGATTAACCCCCAGTCGTGTTTCAACCCGAGTTTTAAACCAAATGAGTCCTGAGGGACACCGCAGTACAGAACTTAACGGGGCGGTGTGGCGGTAAAATTAACTAATTCCAATAATATATATTAATTTATCATATTGAAACACAGACCCTCTTCAAGGGAAGATGTTGTTTAATAATACGGCCGTAAGAGGTAAATGGGAAGAGGTTAAGAGGCCAAGGGGTAGGGAAGAGGCAGAGGAGGCCAAGAGGTAGGGAAGGGTTGGGGAGGCCAAGAGGTAGGGAAGGGGTTAAGAGGAGGCCAAGGGGTAGGGAAGAGGTTAAGAGGAGGCCAGGGGTAGGGAAGGGGTTGAAGGAAGCAGGGGTGGGAAGAGGTTAAGAGGAGGCCAGGGTAGGGAAGAGTGAGAGGAGGCCAAGAGGTAGGGAAGAGGTAAGAGGAGGCCAAGAGGTGTGGGAAGAGGCTAAGAGGAGGCCAAGGGGTAGGGAAGAGGCTAAGAGGAGGCCAAGGGGTGAGGGAAGAGGTTAAGGAGGAGGCCAAGGGGTAGGGGAAGGGGTTAAGAGGAGGCCAAGAGGTAGGGAAGGGGGTTAAGAGGAGGCCAAGAGGGTGGGAAGAGGCTAAGGAGGCCAAGGGGTGAGAGAGGTTAAGAGGAGGCCAAGGGGTAGGGAAGAGGCTAAGGAGGCCAAGGGGTAGGGAAGAGGCTAAGGGAGGCCAAGGGGTGGGGGAAGAGGGTTAAGAAGGAGGCCAGGGGTAGGGAAGAGGCTAAGAGGGGAGAGGTAGGGAAGAGGCTAAGAGAGGAGGCCAAGGGGTAGGGAAGGGCTAGAGGAGGCCAAGGGGTGGGGAAGAGGTTAAGAGGAGGCCAGGGGTGGGAAAGGAGGCTAAGAGGAGGCCAAGGGGTAGGGAAGGAGTAAGAGGAGGCCAAGGGGGGTGGGAAGGAGGCTAAGAGGAGGCCAAGGGGGTAGGGAAGAGGCTAAGAGGAGGCCAAGGGGTAGGGAAGAGGCTAAGAAGGAGGCCAAGGGGTAGGGAAGGAGGTTAGAGGAGGCCAAGGTGGGGAGAGGCTAAGAGGAGGCCAAGGGGTAGGGAAGAGGCTAAGAGGAGGCCAAGGGGTAGGGAAGAGGCTAAAGGGAGGCCAAGGGGTGGGGAAGAGGCTAAGAGGAGGCCAAGGGGTAGGAAGAGGTTAAGAAGGAGGCCAAGGGGGTAGGGAAGAGGTTAAGAGGAGGCCAAGGGGGTAGGGAAGAGGTTAAGAGGAGGCCAGAGGTGGGAGAGAGGCTAAGAGAGGAGGCCAAGGGGGTAGGGAGAAGGCTAAGAGGAGGCCAGGGGTAGGGAAGAAGAGGGGGCTAAGAGGAGGCCAAGGGGTAGGGAAGAGGTTAAGAGGAGGCCAAGGGGTAGGGAAGGGGTTAAGAGGAGGCCAAGAGGTAGGGAAGAGGGGTTGAGGAGGCCAAGGGGTAGGGAAGAGGCTAAGAGGAGGCCAAGGGGTAGGGAAGAGGCTAAGAGGAGGCCAAGGGGAGGGAAGAGTTGAAGAGGAGGCCAAGGGGTAGGGAAGAAGTTAAGAGCCAGGGTAGGGAAGAGGTTAAGAGGAGGCCAAGGGGGGAAGAGGTTAAGAGGAGGCCAAGATAGGAAGAGGTTAAGAGGAGGCCAAGAGGTAGGAAAGAGGTATTATGAATGTCATCAAAGAATATCCCTACAGTGTTGCCAGTATCCTGAGAAAATATTATCCTTACAGTGTTGCCAATACCCCGAGAAAATATTATCCCTGCTTTATCGTCCGCCCCTCACATCACTCGGCTACTGGTCAACAATGGTGCAAGTGAACAGTGGCAGCACTGGACACTAACACAAACAATCACGAGCACTAACACTAACAAACACTAACAATCACAAACGCTAACACAAACAATCACAAACACTATCACTAACACTGAGACAATGGTATAGAAGCAGCGGTGTAGTCCTAGCTAAAATAGTGTGTAGGGGTACGCTGTAAGCCCCACCCTCCCTTGCTGCTCATACATAATAGTGGGAGGAGGGAACACGTTCAAAAGGGGACCTGTTACCTATTACTGTTGTATTAAATTTTATAAATATATATCTATTTTTTTAATAATTTAATAAACCAATGGTGTACCAAGTTTATAATATTAATGTAATCAAGTTTAATGTTATTTGACAGGCAATGATGGGCGGAGCTTATCTTTCAGACACTACTTCATGCAGGTCACAGGTGATAGTGCTGGAACTCTGCTATACATTTAACATTTTAATGAATAACAATGTTTTTAATCTTCACCTTTTCTCTACAAAATTATACAACTAAAAGTGCATGAATGAGCGGACACATATTGTTGCTGCTCAGGAAATTATTACAACAAGCGTTGCTGCGGCCCGCGTTGCTAGCAGCTGTTCGTCTCTGGCCCACAGTTTGACGCTTCCTCACTGCCAGCTTCAAGAGTGGTCGAAGAAAAGGTTGCTAAGATTCAGTGGCATAAAGTGTAAGGTCGCACCAACAGTAAGGAGGCATATCACATGTCCCAACAGGACGAAAAAACTGCAGTAGTAGAGACCGAATGTGAAAAGGACCTAGGTGTGTATGTTGACAATGAGCTGAAGTTCTCGGGCCATTGTGAGAAGAGGGTGAACCAAGTAGCTAAACAGTAGGTCTTATAAGAGTGAAGTGCTTCCCCATCTGGAGTACTGTCACCCCGTCTGGTCCCCGAGATATGCTAGGGACTGTCAGTTGGTTGAAAATGTCCAAAGAAGGGTCACCAGACTGGTGCCTGCACTACGGCACCTCAGCTACCCTGAGAGATTAGAGCACCTGCAACTGCCTAGCAGCTAGGCAGTTGCAGGTGCAGGTTGTAGTATAAGCTAGGCCCTAGCTTATACTACAGACGGACAAGGGGGGACCTAACTGAGGTGTATAAAGATCTCAGAGGGCACTACTCAGTCGAGTGTCGTTACCTGGAGCTGGCGGACGCTCGCCCCACAAGGGTCTCACAGCTCAAGATTGAAGAAGCCGCAAGTCCAGAAACTGTGAGGGCAAACTTTTCGGAGTGAGGGTTGTAAACTCTTGGAACAATCTACCAGAGAGTGTTGTGACGGCACCGAGTGTGAGCTCTTTCAAGACAAGACTTAACCAACACTGGAGCAGGTTCAGGTACATTCAGGAGCCGGTGCATGCCCAGTACTTGCCAACAGTGCGTGACAGAGACGTGACCGAGGGGGATGGAGGAGGCGGGGTGGGGGGGCTAAGCCTGTCGGGCCCCTCTGTAATAAATAAATAAATAAACAAATAAAATAAAAAGGTTCAAAAGTGTCAAGCTGTGACAGTAAATAGTGAGGGGTCGCTGTTCCCCCTCCACTACACCACTGTATACATGGGGAGTGCACTACACACGGGAGACAAAGGTATACACGGGAGACAAAGGTATACACGGGAGACAAAGGTATACACGGGAGACAAAGGTATACACGGAGGGGAGACTCATACACGGGTGTTTGTGTAAGTAAGGTGACAAAAGACCTCCTATTAATACCCACCTCTTGAACCACACCCTTCGCCTGTGTGTGTGTGTGTGTGTGTTCGCACACAGGGTGGTGAAATGCGTCTAGTGTGGCAGCATTATGTTAGTGTTAAAGTGCAAGCACTGCTTGCTTCCTCTCGCTAACTACCGCCGCTGGCTAGCCCTCGTGGTGAACAGGGAAGCAACTTGCATAAGTCTTCCCCTGCCAGTACACAGCCTCCTCACCATCAAGATTCTTGTTGTGCCTCCTTGTGGCAACACACGGTAACTGGGTGCCTCGTGGACCCAGGCTAGACCAGCAGGGGATCCCGGAGTACCAGTGGGCCCCAGAGGGACGGTGCATAGGCCTATTGAATGTGGACACGTCCTGGCGCCTACCAACCACCGCGCAGCTGTTTTGCGTATTAACCTTGGCAGGTATAAGGCTACGGGAGTAAACCCTGAACGAAAAATCTGAGGTGGAGCCCAGCATCAGGCAGACATGCTTACAGAGCTCCAACAAGACCCCAACGGCCATGTAGGCGGAAGAGGTGACCACCATGGGAACCCAACGACTACACCGGCAGACGAAGGCAATGCCTGATGGACAGGCTACTAAGGTAAAACCCAACAAACTGGGCTATCGGCAGTCTATTGCAACTCTCCCTCTCCCGAGTCGTTGCAACACTTGCACCACTGGATCAGGAGAAGGGAGGGCCAAGATGTGTGGTTGCAGCCTGCGCTCCTGCCTCACCACATAAATCAACTCACACACAGCCATCACCCAGCTCATCATACCGATCATCATCATCAAAACCCCTATGCCCCCAAAAGTCCCATGGGCAGCATTGATAAGATGGTCGTTTATGCACTGGGATCTAGCAGTGCAATCCGGTCCTGTCTGCATGACTGATCAGCCCTTTTGAGGAGCCACTCTGCACATCGGGAGGGGACCAGAAAAGGTGCCTTAAACATAGCCTGCCAAAAGAACCAACTTGACTAGGCAACCGCACCCAGTAAGGTCATCCTTATGCGGCCGAAAACAATGAAAATCTCAGATCCAAACAAAAACAAACTATACAACCTCTTATGGTCGCTACATGGAATGTCTGGACCCTTCTGGATACTGGCACAAATGAGCGTCCTGAAAGAAAAGCCGCCCTTAAGGCAAAATAGCTGGCTAGGTATAACATCGACATAGCAGCCATTAGTGAGTCCCGGCTCAGACGAGGGTCGACTCACAGAACGGGGGTCTGGCTATAACTTCTTCTGGAAGGGTAAGCCTGCTGCTGATAGAAACCGCATTTATGGAGTTGGCTTTGCATCCGCCAACTCATCCTACACAGTCTAACTGAAATGCCTATTGGGATCAATGAGCGCCTCATGACGCTTCGAGTCCCAGTGAATCACTCATGTCATGCCTTCTTCATCAGTGCATATGCCCCAACACTGGATGCAGAGGATGACATCAAGGAGGCCTTTTATGCCGACCTTGACAGAGTCCTCTATCCCCAGAAAAGATAAGGTTGTGCTCATAGGTGACATCAGTGCTAGAGTTGGCAGAGATGCTGACATTTTCAGGGAACCATTGGGAGAAATGGACTAGGCAAGTGCAATCCAAACGGCCTACTCCTCCTCAGCAAGTGTGCTGCACACAAATTCATTATCACCAAAAGCTTATTCAGGCAGGCGGACAAGTTCATGGGCTCATGGCAACACCCACGATCCAAAAACTGGCATCTCATTGACTCCATCATTATCAGAGAAAGAGATCGCCGAGATGTCCTCATCATCTATGCAATGCGTGGCTCAGACTACTGCGACACTGATCATCAGCTCGTCAGAGCCAAGCTCTCAATTCACATCGCCCCAAAACGGCG
>NW_024729075.1:65000-81384 GCF_018991925.1 Homarus americanus
AAGTAGTAGTTGGTGAGTAGTTGTGGTAGTTGTAGTAGTTGTGTTGGTTGTGGTAAGTTGTGAAGTTAGTAGCTGTAGTAGTTGTGGTAGTTGTGGTAATTTGTGTAGTTGTGGTAGTAGCTGTAGTAGTTGTGGTAGTTGTGGTAGTTGTAGTAGTTGTGGTAGTGGTTGTGGTGGTTATGGTAGTTGTGGTAGTTGTAGTAGTTGTGGTAGTAGCTGTAGTAGTTGTAGTGGTTATTGTGGTAGTTGTAGTAGTTGTGGTAGTAGCTGTAGTAGTTGTGTAGTAGTTGCAGTAGTTGTAGTAGTTATGGTAGTTGTAGTAGTTATGGTAGTAGCTGTAGTAGTTGTAGTAGTTGTGGTAGTTGTAGTGGTTAGTGGTATGTGATTGTAGTAGTTTATGGTAGTAGTTGTGGTAGTTGTGGTAGTAGTTGTGGTAGTTGTGGTAGTAGTTGTGGTGGTTATGGTAGTACAGTAGTTATTGGTAGTTGTAGTAGTTGTAGTGAGTAGTTGTGGTAGTTGCGGTAGTAGTTCTTATGTAGTTGTGGTAGTAGTTGTGGTAGTTGTGGTAGTAGTTATGGTAGTTGTGGTAGTAGCTGTAGTAGTTGTGGTAGTTGTGGTAGTAGTTGTAATACTATTATTAACGTTCATTAATAAACAAAACAAAACATATTTACTAACTCTTAATGGTCATTGGATAGTTACCGCCAAAAATTTAATAACAATTCTTCGTTAACTTTCAGGTAAACAAACACTACATTGTCGAACACATACGAACACTTACAAATTATTTCGAACGTTTCCGAATACTTTCTCGGTGATATACGAACATTTGGTTACCCGTGATTGGTGCCAAAGCTATTACGAACACTTTCGGATACGGTTTTAAGGAATACGAGGATCCGGACGCGTGAGGAGAGAGAGAGAGAAAGGAGGAAGAGGAGGAGGGGAAGAGGAAAAGGAGGAGGAGAGAAGAGGAAGGAGGAGGAAGAAGAGGAAGAGGAGGGGGGAGGAAGGGAGAAAGAAGAGGGGAAGAGGGAGAGGGGGGGAGAAGAGGAGGGAAGAGACGGGGGGAAGAGAAGAGGAGGAAGAAGGAGGAGAGGAGGAAGAAGAACACGAGATACGTATAACTCTCTGGGCAATGTTTGTGTGAAGCGAATTAGGTGGGCGAGAGACATGGGTGTGGTGGTGGTGGTGGTGGTGTATCTGTCAGTCTGTCTGTGTCGCTTAAGGATAACACTCAGGGTTTTATTAACTAAGTGTTATAGAAAACGATGACATGTTTGATGGGTCGATAAAGTCACATGTTTGGTGGGTCGATAAAGTCACATGTTTGGTGGGTCGATAAAGTCACATGTTTGGTGGGTCGATAAAATCACATGTTTGGTGGGTCAAGAAAGTCACATGTTTGGTGGGTCAAGAAAGTGCCAAATAGTTTAGTGTGTTGAGCAACTGATGCCCTGACACTACTTGACGTCCACACGGATATAAAACACCCAACCCGGGCTGACTGTCTTGTTCGCCCGGGTGTTAACTAAGGCGAGGAGGGGCGTGTGAGAGAGAGAGAGTGTCGGGAGCCAACACAACACTCTTCCCTCCCGTCCTTCCCAACCTTAATATTAGCATTTCTGGGGGACATCAACCCTACGCGTGGTCTCACTCCCCCTAACACTACCACCACTTTTAGCTGCATTAGTCCGCCCTACCAACGTATTTTCTAACTGACCGAGATAGTGTTCTCCCCGCGTCCCTGCCCGGTCGCTATAAATGGGTTCTTCCTGCGCCCCCAGGTTCGCTAACACTAGTCAACGTATCACATAATTCTAGGTCATGGTTGTTTGGTTCGTTATCCTGTCTATAGTTGTTCCGTCATGACATAAAGTTCCAAAATAAATCTGAGGCCCCAAAGTGATGGATTTTTTTTCACCCAAACTGTTGACACGAATCTGTAAAATGCTGGAATGAGTCTACAAGGGGGCTCTAGTGACGCATATTACACCCCTTATACGTATGATTATACCTAGGGGACACTTACCGCACCAGGTGTGTATATGTGTGTGTGTGTCAGATAAGCATCACCATATGCTGCAGGAGTGACAGCTGGTTCATCCTGACATAAGCATCACCATCAGTAACTTGTGTGGGTGTCTATCTGCGTGTTTGTTACTTTATCATCTAGTGCTTGTTGTCTTCGTTATCAGTATTTCCTTCCCCCTTATCCGCACCCCCCTCCCCATCCTCCCACACGCACACACCCACATCCTAGATCACCGGAAGGTCAGGGCCTGTTCAGAGCTGCTGCTGCTGCCAGGGCCGTTTGTTGGCCCATACTCCCAACTTCCTCCCCTCAACCCCTCCTCCCCACCGGGATGTCAACAAAAACCCACCGAAAGTGACAATTTTGTTTCGGATGGAATCAGTGTTGAACAGTGATGAACAGTGATGAACAGTGTTTAGGCCAGTGAAGTCAGCACTAGAATGTAACAGCCGAGAGTCGTCACCAAATTGACCAACACCATAGTGTTAATCAGTCCACCCTGGGAACAACAGTGGGTCGGCTTTACACTTGACCACGAGATAACACAACACCACCCGAGAGTGAGGTACTGTGACACCACACCACACCACACAGTGAGTCCATGACCATGTGAGGTCCTTCATATCAACACTCGAGGACGAGTTACTACGTCATGTGAACACCACACCACCTGGTGTCTCCATGACCACGTGAGGTCCTTCATATCAACAACACCCGAGGACGAGTTACTGAAAATAAGAATGGAGGAAACTGCAGCGGGCCTATTGGCCCATACTAGGCAGTCCCGTTTACACCCAACCCCTATTGTTCATATATCCACCCAACCTATGTTTGAAGTTATCCATCGTATTCGAGTTAATGATGATGTTTGGTAACTTGTTCTACTCATCCACTACTCTATTTCCAAACCAATTTTTACCTATTTCGCGCCTAAATCTAAATTTGTCTAATTTAAAACCATTGTTCTAAGTTCGCTCCTGGTTGGATAGTTCGAGTACCTTTGTTATATCACCTTTGTTAAACCCTGACTTCCATTTATACACCTCTATCATATCCCCCACACTCTCGTCTCTCGAGAGAATGCTGATCGTCTTTTAACCTGTCGCTGCACTCAAGGTTCTTAATGCCTGGGATTAGTCTTGTCATTCTCCTCTGAATTCTTTCTAGGGAACCAATATAAAATTCTGTAGCAGTGACCAGAACTGAACTGCGTAATCCAAGTGAGGTCTCACAAGACAGTTTTAGGATGACCTCGCTAGTCTTGTAACTAACACTTCTTTGTCTGAACCCAATTACTTTATTAGCCTTGTTTCGAGCAAATACACATTGTTTACTTGGCTTAAGATTGCTACTTATCATTACTCGTAAATCTTTCTCACAGTCGGATTTCTCTATAACATCGTTGTTCATCTGATATCTGGTTTCTCTGTTTACATCTCCTAGAGTCAGTACTTTACATTTGTCCACATTAAATTTCATCTGCCATCATTGTTTACATTACAGCTAAGGTATAAGACATCCGAAACAATATGAAACACGGAGCGATGACCAACCTAGTGACCCAGCCAATACGGGAACGTATCTGAGGCTATCATTCGTTTGGCATCCCGATACTTTTGTTCCTGTGTTTCTGTGTATGTATCATTATATATGTCTAACTGTGTACATCTTTTTGTGTATGTATCATTATATATGTCTAACTGTGTACATCTTTTTGTGTATGTATCATTATATATGTTTAACTGCGTACATCTTCTTGTGTACGTCTCATTATGTACGTCAGATCATGTACTCAAGACCTCACCATCCTGGTCAAGGCCTTCAGTGCCTCTTTAGAGAGTGATCGAAAAGTCCCTGTGACTGTAGTAATAAATAATACAGTTGTTCCTTGTTATAAATACACTAATATATTACTTAACTCTACTTACAGACAATACTATGAGTGGTGTCCATGAACCTGAAGATATGTGACTATTCCTATCCGTTACAACAAGGTATTTAACGATGTAGGTAGGTAGAGTATAATAAAGAACTATATACTTCTAATTACCGTAGGTGCACAGGGACTTTTCAATCACCTTGTATGCAGCCCCAGTCGATATTAAAGCCAGAGAGATTAGTGGCTTGATCACTTATATTTAAATAATTCCTAACCTAACCCAACCAAACAACAAACCAACCCAACTACCAAATTTTGTGACGAGAGGTACCGGTAAGGCCAGCATAAGGACAGAACCAGACAATGTGATGTAGTCGTGTGCAGAATTAGTCTAGGATACAGACACATCTGGCAAGTTGGTAACACTGTACTCATACTGCGGAACACTCATATAAACTTCGTGATAAACCTTAAAAGCATACACTTGAACACTATATTATTGAATGTGACACTGTCAAAGACTTCAGGCCACCTGGCTTATTTTATCATGAACTTTGTAATTACTACACTGAATCGGGGGTGCTTGGGGACATTCTTGCTGTTTATCCCAAATTTGCTTACGTGTCCATACTGATTAGTTTTGAATTAGAATATGACGTCTAATGTGTATGAACCACTGTCTTGCATGGAAACGAACAGTGACATCACCCACATGACTCTGACCTGTATATACTGTTAATAAATATGATGTATTTCTTTGTGTATGAACCTCTGTCCTGCGTGGCAGTGAACAGTGATCCCACCCTCAGTGTCAAGACCTGCCTGAATTACTCAAAATAGGCAAACTGTACTACAAGCTTTGCCAATAAATTTGTTAAACTAAAAAAAATAAACTAAAAAGAGGAGGATGAAGCAGAGGAGCAAGAAGAGGAGGAGCAAGAAGATAACGAGGATGAGCAAGAAGAAGGAGGAGGAGGAGGAAGATAAGAAGGGGAGGAGGATGAGGAGGAGAGAAGACGACAGTAGGGTGAGGGTGTGGCCACTACCTCATGCTGGCATTAATGGGGTGACACGGCAGACGTTTACTGGTGAGGGGGGTGGAGGGGTGATGGAAGGGTGGAGGGTGAGAGAGAAGGGGTGGAGGGATGGGAAGGGAAAGACTGGAGGGGTGAGGTAAAGGGTGGAGGGGTGAGGGAAGGGGTGGAGGGAGTGAGGGAAGGGGTGGAGGAATGAGGAAGGGTGGGGGTGAGGAAAGGGGTGGAGGGGGTGAGGGAAAGGGGGTGGAGGGGTGAGGAAGGGGGTGGAGGGGTGAGGGAAAGGGTGGAGGGAAGGGGCTGGAGAGGTGAGGGAAAGGGTGGAGGGGGTGAGGGAAGGGGTGGAGAGGGGGGAGAGAAGGGGTGGAGGAAAGGAGCAGGGGTGACGGAAAGGGTGGAGGGGAGTTGAGGGGAAGGGGTGGAGGGGGGTGAGGGAAGGGTTGGAGGGTGAGGGAAAGGGTGGAGGTGAAGGTAAGGTGGAGGGTGAGGAAGGGTTGGAGGGTGAGGGAAGGGTTGGAGGGGTGAGGGAAGGGGTGAGGAAGGAGTGGAGGGGTGAGGGAAGGGTGAAGTGGTGAGGGAAGGGGTGAAGGGGTGAGGGGGAAGGAGTGGAGGGTGAGGGAAGGGGTGGAGGGATGAGGGAAGGGGTGGAGGGGGTGAGGGAAGAATGGAGGGGGTGAGGGAAGGGGGTGGAGGGTGAGGGGGAAAGGGTGGAGGGGGGTGAAGGTAAGGGGATGGAGGGAAGGGCAGGAGGGTGAGGGGAAAGGGGTGGAGGGGTGAGAGGTAAGGATGGAGGGGTGAGGGGAGAGTTGGAGGGTGGGGAAGGGGTGGAGAGTGGTGAGGAAGGGGGGTGAAGGGGGTGAGGGAAGGAGTGGAGGGGTGAGGGAAGGGTGGAGGGATGAGGAAGGGGGGGGTGGAGGGTGAGGGAAGGAGGGAGAGGTGGGGAAGGGGTGGAGGGAAGGGCAGGAGGGGGTGAGGGGAGAAAGGGTGGAGGGGTGAAGGTGGGATGGAGGGGGGGGTGAGGAAGGTTGGAGGGTGAGGAAGGGGTGAAGTGGTGAGTGAAGGGGTGAGGGGAAGGGAGTGGAGGGGGTGAGGGAAGGGGTGGAGGGGAGTGAGGGAAGGTGAAGTGGTGAGGAAGGGGTGAAGGGGTGAGGGAAGGGAGTGGGAGGGGTGAGGGAAGGTGGAGGGATGAGGGAAGGGGTGGGAGGGGTGAGAGAAGGAGGGAGGGGTGAAGGATGGAGGGGTGAGGGGAAGGGAGGGGTGAGGGGAAGGAGGGAGGGGTGAGGGAAGGGGTGGAGGGGATGAGGGGAAGGTGGAGGGGTGAGGGAAGGAGGGAGGGGTGAGGGAAGGGGTGGAGGGATGAGGAAGGTAGAGGTGAGGGGAAGGAGGGAGGGGGAGGGGAAGGGGTGGAGGGATGAGGGGAAGGGGTGGAGGTGAGGGAAGGAGTGGAGAGGTGAGGGAAGGGGTGGGAGGGAAGGGAGGAGGGGTGAGGAAGGGGTGAGGAAAGGTGGAGGTGAGGGGAAAGGTGGAGGGTGAGGAAGGTTGAGGTGAGGGAAGGGGTGAAGGGTGAGGGAAGGAGTGGAGGGTGAGGGAAGGAGGGAGGGGTGAAGGAAGGTGGAGGGGAGAGGAAGGGGTGGAGGGGTGAGGAAGGGGTGGAGGGGTGAGGAAGGGTGGAGGGGAGGAAGGGGTGGAGGGGTGAGGGAAGGGGTGGAGGGTGAAGGAAGGTGGAGGAGGAGGGAAGGTGGAGGGGAGGGAGGTGGAGGGTGAGGGAAGGAGGGAGGGTGAAGGAAGGTGGAGGGGTGGGAGGGAAGGTGGAGGGGTGAGAGGGGAAGGGAGGAGGGGTGAGGGGAAGGAGGGAGGGGGTGAGGGAAGGTGGAGGTGAGGGAAGGGAGGGAGGTGAAGGAAGGTGGAGGGGGGTGAGGGAAGGGGTGGAGGGGAGTGAAGGGGGTGGAGGGGTGAAGGAAGGGGTGGAGGGAGGTGAGGGAAGGGGTGGAGGGGTGAGGGAAGGTGGAGGGGTGAGGAAGGGGTGGAGGGGTGAAGGAAGGTGTGGGGTGAGGGAAGGGGTGAGGGGGTGGAGGGAAGGGGTGGAGGGGTGAGGGAAGGGTGGAGGGGTGGGAGGAAGGAGTGGAGGGGTGAGGGAAGGGGGAGGGTGGGAGGGAAGGGGTGAGGGGTGAGGGAAGGAGGAGGTGAGGAAGGAGGGGAGGGGTGAGGGAAGGGGGTGGAGGGGTGAGGGAAGGGGTGGAGGGGTGAGGGAAGGGGTGGAGGGGTGAGGGAAGGTGGGAGGTGAGGGAAGGTGGAGGGTGAGGGGAAGGGGTGGAGGTGTGAGGGAAGGGGTGGAGGGGGTGAGGGAAGGGGTGAGGGAGGGGTGTGAGGTGAGGTTAGGTTAGGTTATACTTTGTAAGACGTATACTTTAAAGAAATGGATTGCTAAGTTATGAATGAAATATTTGCGACACGAGAGATAACATTGGGAGATGAGCTAAGACGGTATTGGGCAGACTAACAACAATAACGACAACGATAACAACAATAATAATAATAACAATAATAATAATAACAATAATAATAATAATAATAACAATAATAACATAATAATAATAATAATAATAATAATAATAATAACAATAATAATAATAATAATAATAATAATAATAATAATAATAATAATAATAATAATAATAATAACTTAATAATAATAATAATAATAATAATAATAATAATAATAATAATAATAATAACAATCTCACCAATAATAATAATAATAATAATAATAATAATAATAATAATAATAATAATAATAACACCACCAATAATAATAATAATAATAATAACACCAACAATAATAATAATAATAATAATAATAATAATAATAATAATAATAATAAATAATAATAATAATAATAATAATAATGCTCACCAAATATATTATGATCTCAATTAACCATTGTTGGTGACCCAAACAATGTGAGTTACAGCCACACGACAGGTTATAAGGGGTGATTTACACCTACCAGCAGGTGACGTATTAACAGTGCCTCTACCAAACTCCCCTCAGTCTACAAATATAATGAATGACGTCATCGAGAACAGGAAGAACTTATGTTTCACCTGATGTTTATTACTGGAGGTGTGGGTGCTCTTCACACGTGGTGCCCTTCACACGTGGTGTTCCTTCACACGTGTGCTCACACGTGGTGCTCACACGTGGGTGCTCTTCACACGTGGTGCTCACACGTGGTGCCTTCACACGTGGTGCTCACACGTGGTGTTTCACACGTGGTGCCTTCACGTGGTGCTCTTCACGTGGTGTCTTCACACGTGGTGTTTCACACGTGGTGCTCTTCACGTGGTGCTTTTCACACGTGGTGTTTTCACATGGTGTTTCTTTCACACGTAATGCCTGTAACACGTAACACAGTGGAGCTCGTAACACGTAACATACATTAGCAACATTTCACACTTGTTTGGTAAATATCAGGAGGATAAAGAAGAGAAGGATGATAAAGAAGAGAAGGAGGAAGAAGAGAAGGAGGATAAAGGAAGAGAAGGAGGATAAAGAAGAGAAGGGAGGATGTACAGAAGAGAAGGAGGATAAAGAAGAGAAGGGAGGATAAAAGAAGAGATGGAGGATAAAGAAGAGAAGGAAGGATAAAAGAAGAGAAGGAAGGATAAAGAAGAGAAGGGAGGATAAAGAAGAAAAGGGAGGATAAAGAAGAGAAGAGGGGATAAAGAAGAAGGGGATAAAGTAGTGAAAAGGAGGATAAAGAAGAGAAGGAAGGATAAAGAAGAGAAGGGAGATAAAGAAGAGAAGGGAGAAGTAAAGAGAAGGGAGGATAAAGAAGAGAAGAGGGATAAAGAAGAGAAGGAAGGATAAAGAAGAGAAGGAGGATAAAGAAGAGAAGGGAGGATAAAGAAGAGAAGGAGGATAAAGAGAAGGGAGGATAAAAGAAGAGAAGGAGAATAAAGAAGAGAAGGGAGATAAAGAAGAGAAGGAGGATAAAGAAGAGAAGGAGGATAAAGAAGAGAAGGAAGTTGACAAAGAAGAGATGAAGGATGTACACATGAGTGACAAAGAAGAGAAGAGGGATAAAGAAGAGAAGAGGATAAAGAAGAGAAGGGGATGATAAAGTTAAATAGCAAGGAGGATGTTAAGAGAAGGAAGGATAAAGAAGAGAAGGGAGGATAAAGAAGAGAAGGAGGATACAAAGAGAAGGAGGATAAAGAAGAGAAGGGAGGATAAGGAAGAGAAGGAGGATAAAGAAGAGAAGAGGGATAAAGAAGAGAAGGAAGGACAAAGAAGAAAAGGGAGGATAAAGAAGAAAAGGAGGATAAAGAGGGAAGGAAGGATAAAGAAGAGAAGGAGGATATGGAAGAGAAGGGAGGATAAAAGAAGAGAAGGGAGGATACAAGAGAAGGAGGATGTTTAAGAGAAGGAGGATAAAGAAGAAGGGAGGATAAGGAAGAGAAGGAGGATAAAGAAGAGAAGAGGGGATAAAGAAGAGAAGGAAGGATAAAGAAGAGAAGGAGGATAAAGAAGAGAAGGAAGGACAAAGAAGGAGAAGGAGGATAAGGAAGAGAAGGAGATAAAGAGAAGGAGGATAAAGAAGAGAAGGGAGGATGAAGAAGAGAAGTGATGATAAAATAAGAGAAGGAGTGATAAAAGAAGAGCATAGGAGGATATGTAAAGAGAAGGGAGATAAAGAAGAGAAGAGGATAAAGGAATATATGAAGGATAAAGAAGAGAAGGAGGATAAAAGAAGAGAAGGAAGGATAAAGAAGAGAAGGGAGGATAAGGAAGAGAATGGAGGATAAAGAAGAGAAGGAGATAAAGAAGAGAAGGAGGATAAAGAAGAGAAGGAGGATAAAGCTAAGAGAAGGAGGATAAAGAAGAAAAGGGGAGGATGGAAGAAGAGAAGGAGGACAGTTAAAGAGAAGGGAGTGATAAAGCAGAAGGAAGGACAAAGAAGAGAAGGAAGGATAAAAGAGAAGGAGGACAAAGAAGAGAAGGGAGGACAAAGAAGAGAAGGAGATGTTAAAGAGAAGGAGATAAAGAGGGAAGAGGAAATAAAGAGAAGAGGGACAAAATAAGAGAAGAGGGATAAAGAAGAAAAGGAGGATAAAGAAGAGAAGGAAGGATAAAGAAGGAGAAGGAGGATAAAAGAAGAGAAGGAAGTCAGATAAAGAAGAGAAGGAAGGATAAATAAAGAGAAGGGAGGATAAAGAAGAGAATAGCTACAAAGAAGAGAAGGGAGGATAAGGAAGAGAAGGAGGATAAAGAAGAGAAGGGAGGATAAAGAAGAGAAGGGAGGATAAGGAAGAGAAGGGAGGATAAAGAAGAGAAGGGAGGATAAGGAAGAGAAGGGAGGATAAAGAAGAGAAGGGAGGATAAAGAAGAGAAGGGAGGATAAGGGAAGAGAAGGGGAGGATAAAGAAGAGAAGAGGGGATAAAGAAGAAGGAAGGATAAAGAAGAGAAGGGAGGATAAAGAAGAGAAGGAGGATAAAGAAGAGAAGGGAGGATAAAGAAGAGAAGGGAGGACAAAGAAGAGAAGGAGGATAAAGAAGAGAAGGAGGATAAAAGGAAGAGAAGGAAGGATAAAGAAGAGGAAGAAGGATAAAGAAGAGAAGGGATGATAAAGAAGAGAAGGAGGATAAAGAAGAGAAGGAGGATAAAGAAGAGAAGGGTGATAAAGAGGGAAGAGGACAAAGAAGCAGAAGAGGATAAAGGAAGAGAAGAGGACAAAAGAAGAAAAGGAGGATAAAGAAGAGAATAGAAGGAGCAAAGAAGAGAAGGGGAGGATAAAGAAGAGAGAAGGGAGGACAAGGAAGAGAAGGAGGAGAAAGAAGAGAAGAGGGATAAAGAAGAGGTGGGAGGATAAGGGAAGAGAAGGAGGATAAAAGAAGAGAAGAGGATAAAGAAGAGAAGGAAGGATAAAGAAGAGAAAGGAGGATAAAGAAGAGAAGGAGATAAAGAAGAGAAGGAGGATAAAGAAGAGAAGGGGAGGAGGAAGAAGAGAAGGAGGATAAAGAAGAGAAGGGAGGATAAAGAAGAGAAGGAGGATAAAAGAAGAGAAGGAAGGATAAAGAAGAGAAGGAAGGATAAAGAAAAGGAGGATAAAGAAGAGAAGGGAGGATAAAGAAGAGAAGGGAGGATAAAGAAGAGAAGGAGGATAAAGAGGGGAAGAGGATAAAGAAGAGAAGAGGGAGGAAGAAGAAGGAGGATAAAGAAGAGAAGGAGTGACAAGCAAGAGAAGGAGGAAAAAGAAGAGAAGAGGACAAATAAGAGATGTGGACAAAATAAATATAATGATGATAAAGAAGAGAATGTATGATAAAGAAGAGTATGAAGGATAAAGAAGAGAAGGAGGATAAAGAAGAGAAGGAGGATAAGGAAGAGAAGGAGGATAAAGAAGAGAAGGAGGATAAAGAAGAGAAGGAAGGACAAAGAAGAGAAGGAGGATAAAGAAGAAGGGAGGACAAGAAGAGAAGGACATAAAGAAGAGGGATAAAGAAGAGAAGAGGGATAAAGAAGAGAAGGAGGATAAAGAAGAGAAGGAAGGATAAAGTAAGAGAAGGAAGGATAAAGAAGAGAAGGAATAAAGAAGAGAAGGAGGATAAGGAAGAGAAGGAGGATAAAGAGGGAAGAGGGACAGAAGAGAAGAGGGATAAAGAAGAGAAGGAGGACAGAAGAGAAGGAGGATAAAGAAGAGGGAGGATAAAGAAGAGAAGGGAGGACAAAGAAGAGAAGGGAAGATGAAGGAAGAGAGGATGACAAAGAAGAGAAGGAGGATAAAGGTTGAGGAAGGGAGGACAAAGAAGAGAAGGAGTGATAAAGAAGAAAGGAGGATAAAAGAAGAGAAGGGAGGATAAAGAAGAGAAGGGAGGATAAAGAAGAGAATGATAGATAAAGAAGGAGAAGGAGGATAAAGAAGAGAAAGAAGGATAAAGAAGAGAAGTAAGGATAAAAGAAGAGAAGGGAGGATAAAAGAAGAGAAGGAGGATAAAGAAGAGAAGGAGGATAAAGAAGAGAAGGAGGATAAAGAAGAAGGAAGGATAAGGAAGAGAGGGGAGGATAAAGAAGAAGGGAGGATAAAGAAGAGAAGGGAGGATAAAGAAGGAGAAGGGAGGATGTAAGCAAGAGAAGGAGGACAAAGAAGAGAAGGAGGATAAAGAAGAGAAGGAGGATAAAGAAGAGAAGGAGACAAAGAAGAGAAGGAAGGATAAAGAAGAGAAGGAAGGATAAAGAAGAGAAGGGAGGATAAAGAAGAGAAGGAGATAAAGAAGAGAAGGAGGATAAAGAAGAGAAGGAGGACAAAGAAGAGAAGGGATGATAAAGGAAGAGAAGGAGGATAAAGAAGAGAAGGAAGGATAAAGAAAGAGAAGGAAGATGTAAAAGAAGAGAAGGAGGATAAAGAAGAGAAGGAGGATAAAGAAGAGAAGGGAGTGATAAATAGAGAAGGAGGATAAAGAGGGAAGAGGAGCAAGAAGAGAAGAGGGATAAAGAAGAGAAGAGGGGATAAAGAAGAGTAGAGGGATAAGGAAGAGAAGGAAGGATAAAGAAGAGAAGGAAGGACAAAGAAGAGAAGGGAGGATAAGGAAGAGAAGGAGATAAAGAAGAGAAGAGGATAAAGAAGAGAAGAGGGGATAAAGAAGAGAAGGAGTGATAGAAAGAAGGAAGGATAAAGAAGAGAAGGAGGATAAAGGAAGAGAAGGAGGACAAAGAAGAGAAGGAAGATAAAGAAGAGAAGGGAGGATAAAGAAGAGAAGGAGGATAAAGAGGAAGAGGATAAAGAAGGAGAAGAGGATAAAGAATATAAAGAGGATACAAAATATAATGAAGGACAAAGAAGATAGCCGGTATGACAAAGAAGAGAAGGGATGATATGGAAGAGAAGGAGGATAAAGAAGAGAAGAGGATAAAGAATATTATAGAGGATAAAGAAGAGAAGGAGGAAAAATAGAGAAGGAAGGATAAAGAAGAGAAGGAGATGAAATAAAGAGAAGGAGGATAAATAGAGAAGGAAGGATAAAAGAAGAGAAGGAGGATAAAGAAGAGAAGGAGGATAAAGAAGAGAAGGGAGGATAAAGAAGAGAAGGGAGGATAAAGAAGAGAAGGGAGGATAAAGAAGAGAAGGAAGGATAAAGAAGAGAAGGAAGGATAAAGAAGAGAAGGGAGGATAAAGAAGAGAAGAGGGGATAAAGAAGAGAAGAGGGGATAAAGAAGAGAAGGGAGGATAAAGAAGAAAAGGAGGATAAAGAAGAGAAGGAAGGATAAAGAAGAGAAGGAGGATAAAGAAGAGAAGGAGGATAAGGAAGAGAAGGAGGATAAAGAAGAGGAAGGCAGGATAAGCAAAATATATGAGACAAAGAAGAGAAGAGGACAAAGAAATATAGCTTAAATGATAAAGAAGAAAAGGAGGATACAAAGAAGAAAAGGAGGATAAAGGGAAGGAAGGATAAAGAAGAGAAGGGGAGGATAAGGGAAGAGAAGGAGATAAAAGAGAAGGAGGATAAGGAAGAAGGAGGATAAAGAAGAGAAGGAGGATAAAGAAGAGAAGGGAGGATAAGGAAGAGAAGGGAGGATAAAGCATAAAGAGAAGAGGGGATAAAGAGAAGGAAGATAAAGAAGAGAAGGAGGATAAAGAAGAGAAGGAAGGATAAAGAAGAGAAGGAGTGATAAGGAAGAGAAGGAGGATAAAGAAGAGAAGGGGAGGATAAAGAAGAGAAGGAGGATAAAGCAAGAGAAGGAGGATAAAGAAGAGAAGGGAGGATAAAGAAGAGAAGGGAGGACAAGGAAGAGAAGGAGGATAAAGAAGGAAGAGGATAAAGAAGAGAAGAAGGATATAGAAGAGAAGGAGGATAAAGAAGAGAAGGAAGCCACAAAGAAGAGAAGGAGGATAAGGAAGAGAATGGAGGACAAAGAAGAGAAGGATGATAAAGAAGAGAAGGAGGATAAAAGAAGAGAAGGAGGACAAAGAAGAGAAGGGAGGATAAAGAAGAGTATGATGACAAAGAAGAGAAGGATGACAAAGAAGAGAAGGAGGATAAAGAAGAGAAGGAAGGACAAAGAAGAGAAGGAAGGATAAAAGAAGAGAAGGGAGGATAAAGAAGAGAAGGAGGATAAAGAAGAGAAGGAGGATAAAGAAGAGAAGGAGGATAAAGAGGGAAGAGGGATAAAGAAGAGAAGAAAGGGGATAAAGAAGAGAAGAGGGGATAAAGAATGAAAAGGGAGGATAAAGAAGAGAAGGACAGATAAAGAAGAGAAGGAGGATAAAGAAGAGAAGGGAAGGATAAAGAAGAGAAGGAAGGATAAAGAAGAGAAGGAGGATAAAAGAGAAGGAAGGAAAGAAGAGAAGGAGGACATGAAGAAGGAGGATAAAGAAGAGAAGGAGATAAAGAAGAGAAGGAGGATAAGGAAGAGAAGGGGATGATAAAAGAAGAGAAGGAGGATAAGGAAGAGAAGGAGGACAAAATAAAGAGAAGGAGATAAAGAAGAGAAGGAGGATAAGAAGAGAAGGGAGGATAAAGAAGAGAAGAGAGGATAAAGAAGAGAAGGAAGGGGATAAAGAAGAGAAGGAGTGATAAAGAAGAGAAGGAGGATAAAGAAGAGAAGGAGGATAAAGAAGAGAAGGAGGATAAAGAAGAGAAGGAGGATAAAGAAGAGAAGGGAGGATAAAAGAAGAGAAGCGAAGGATAAAGAAGAGGTATAATGATAAAGAAGAGAAGGTAGGATAAAGAAGAGAAGGAGTGATAAAGAAGAGAAGGAGGATAAAGAAGAGAAGGAGGATAAAGAGGGAAGAGGGGATAAAGAAGAGAAGAGGGATAAAGAAGAGAAGAGGGATAAAGAAGAAAAGGGAGGACAAAGAAGAGAAGGAAGGATAAAGAAGAGAAGGAGGAGAAATAAGAGAAGGAGGATAAGTGGGAGAAGGAGGATAAAGAAGAGAAGAGGACAAAGAAGAGAAGGAGCAGATACAAAGAGAATGATGATAAAGAAGAGAAGAGGACAAAGAAGAGAATGAAATAAAGAAGAGAAGGAGGACAAAGAAGAGAAGGAGGATAAATAAAGAGATGATGATAAAAGAAGAGAAGGAGGATAAAAAGAAGAGAAGGGAGGACAAAGAAGAAGGAGGATAAAGAAGAGAAGGAGGATAAAGAAGAGAAGGAAGGATAAAGAAGAGAAGGAAGGATAAAAGAAGAGAAGGGGAGGATAAAGAAGAGAAGGAGGATAAAGAAGAGAAGGAGGATAAAGAAGAGAAGGAGGATAAAGAGGGAAGAGGGACAAAGAAGAGAAGAGGGATAAAGAAGAAGGAGGATAAAGAAGAGAAGGAGGATACAAAGAGAAGGAGATAAAGAAGAGAAGAGGGATAAAGAAGAGAAGAGGATAAAGAAGTTGAAGGAGGATAAAGAAGAGAAGGAAGGATAAAGAAGAGAAGGAAGGATAAAGAAGAGAAGGAGACAAAGAAGAGAAGGAGGATAAGGAAGAGAAGGAGACAAAGAAGAGAAGGAGGACAAAGAAGAGAAGGAGTGGATAAAGAAGAGAAGGAGGATAAAGAAGAGAAGGGAGGATAAGGAAAGAGAAGGGAGGATAAAAGAAGAGAAGAGGGATAAAAAGAGAAGAGGGATAAAGCAGGGGAGAAGGGAGGATAAAAGAAGAGAAGGAAGGATAAAGAAGAGAAGGAAGGATAAAGAAGAGAAGGGAGGATAAAGAAGAGAAGGAGGATAAGGAAGAGAAGGGAGGATAAAGAGGGAAGAGGGGATAAAGAAGAGAAGAGGGGACAAAGAAGAGAAGGAGGATAAAGAAGAAGGGAGGATAAAGAAGAAAGGAGGATAAAGAAGAGAAGGGGAGGATAGGAAGAGAAGGAGAATAAAGAAGAGAAGGAAGATACAAGAGAGGGGAGGATAAAGAAGAGAAGGAGGATAAAGAAGAGAAGGAGGATAAAGAAGAGAAGGAGGATAAAGAAGAGAAGGAGGATAAAGAAGAGAAGGAGGATAAAGAAGAGAAGGAGGACAAAGAAGAGAAGGAGGATAAAGAAGGAGAAAGAAGGATAAAGAAGAGAAGAAAGAAGAGAAGGGATGATGTTAAAGAGAAGGAGGATAAAGAAGGAGAAGGGAGGATAAAGGAAGAGAAGGGAGGATAAAGAAGAGAAGGAAGGATAAGGAAGAGGAGGGGAGGACAAAGAAGAGAAGGAGGATAAAAGAAGAGAAGGAGGATAAAGAAGAGAAGGAGGATAAAAGAGAAGGAGGATAAAGAAGAGAAGGGGAGGATAAAGAAGAGAAGGGAGGATAAAGAAGAGAAGGAGATAAAGAAGAGGAAGGAAGGATAAAGAAGAGAAGGAAGGATAAAGAAGAGGGAAGGGAGGATAAAGAAGGAGAAGGGAGGATAAAGAAGAGAAGGGAGGATAAAGAAGAGAAGGAGGATAAAGAAGAGAAGGAGGATAAAG
>NW_024729076.1:0-12281 GCF_018991925.1 Homarus americanus
TGAGGGTATTTGTTATACTTAAAGAGGGCTTTGTTATACCTATCAGGAACTTTGTTATACCCGTTCAGGCGCCTTTGTTATATTCGATTAGGGGCTTTGATATACTTGATCAGGGCCTTTGTTATAATCGTTCAGGACTTTGTTATACCCGAACAAGGGACTTTGTTATACTCGATCAGGGACTTTGTTATATTCCACCAGGAGTTGTTATACTCGACCAGGGAAATTTGTTATACCCCATAAGGGCCTTTAAACCCGATGAGGGGCCTTTGTTATTCTCGACCAGGGACTTTGTTATACTCGATCAAGGGCCTTTGTTAAACCCCCGATCAGGGGACTTTTGATACTCGATCAGGGACTTTGTTATACCCGACCAGGATATCATACTCGACCAGGGGACTTTGTTATACCCGATCAGGGCCCTTTATTAAACTCGATGAGGGCTTTGACATACTCGATCAAGACTTGTTATACTCGATCAGAGAACTTTGTTGTACTCGATCAGGGACTTTGTTATACTCGATCAGGAGTCTGTTATACTCGATCAGGGACTTTGTTATACTCGATCAGGGACTTTGTTATACTCGATGAGGGTCTTTGTTATACTCGATCAGAGGCCTTTTTATACTCGATCAGGGGACTTGTTATACTCGAACAGGAGACTTTGTTATACTCGACCAGGGACTTTGTTATACTCGATGAGGGCCTTTGTTAAACTCGATGAGGGGCCTTTGTTATTCTCGATTAAAGGACTTTGTTAAACCTGATCAGGGGACTTTGTTATACTCGATAAGGGGCTTTGTTATACTCGATGAGGGACTTTGTTATACTCGATCAAGGACTTTGTTATCCTCGATCAGAGGACTTTGATATACTCGATGAGGGGGCTTTGTTATACTCGATCAGGGACATTGTTATACACTTTTAGGGTCCTTTGTTATACTCGATCAGGGCCTTTGTTATACTCGCTCAGGGGACTTTGTTATACTCGACAGGGACTTTGTTATACTCGATCTGGGGCCTTTGTTATACTTGATCAGGGGCTTTGTTATACTCTATCAGGGGACTTAGTTATTCTCGATAAGGAGACTTTGTTATACCCAATCAGAGGGCTTTGTTATACTGGATCAGGGACTTTCTTTATACTCGACCAGGGACTTTGTTATACTCGATGAGGGGCCTTGTTATACTTGATCAGGGCCTTTCGTTCTCGACCAGAAGACTTTGTTATACTCGATCAGGGCCTTTGTTAAACTCAATGAGGGGCCTTGTTATACTCGATCAGGGACTTTGTTATACTCGATGAGGGACTATGTTATACTCGATCAGGGTGCTTTGTTACTCGATCAGGGAACTTTGTTATAATCGATCAGGGCCTTTGTTATAATCGTTTAGGGGACTTTATACTCGATCAGGGACTTTATTATACTCGATCAGGGACTTTGTTATACTCGACCAGGAGTTTGTTATACTCGACCAGGGACTTTGTTATACTCGATCAGGGCCTTTGTTAAACTCGATTAGGGCCTTTGTTATACTCGATCAGGGACTTTGTTTTACTCGATCAGGGGACTTTGTTATACTCGATCAGGGGGTTTGTTATACTCGATCAGGTTTGTTATATTCGATCAGCTTTGTTAAATACTTGATCAGGGCCTTTGTAATCATTCAGGGACTTTGTTATACTCGAACAGGGACTTTGTTATACTCGATCAGGACTTTGTTATATTCGACCAGGGAGTTTGTTATCCTCGACCAGGGACTTTGTTATACCTCGATGAGGGCCTTTGTTAAACCCGATGAGGGCCTTTGTTATTCTCGACCAGGGACTTTGTTATACTCGATCAAGGGCCTTTGTTAAACTCGATCAGGGGACTTTGTTATATCGATCAGGGACTTTGTTATACTCGAACAGGGGACTTTGTTATACTCGATCAGGGACTTTGTTATACTCGATCAGGGACTTTGTTATACTCGACCAGGGACTTTGTTATACTCGATCAGGGGGCTTTGTTATACTCGATCAGGAACTTTGTTATAATCGATCAGGGCCTTTGTTATAATCGTTCAGGGACTTTGTTATACTCGATCAGGGAACTTTGTTATACTCGATCAGGGGCTTTGTTATACTTGATCAGGGCCTTTGTTGTAATCATTCAGGGACTTTGTTATACTCGAACAGGGACTTTGTTATACTCGATCAGGGGACTTTGTTATATTCGACCAGGGAGTTTGTTATACTCGATGAGGGGCCTTTGTTAAACTCGATGAGGGCCCTTTGTTATTCTCGACCAGGGGACTTTGTTATACTCGATCAAGGGCCTTTGTTAAACTCGATCAGGGACTTTGTTATACTCGATCATGGGACTTTGTTATACTTGAACAGGGGCTTTGTTATACTCGATCAGGGGACTTTGTTATACTCGATCAGGGACTTTGTTATACTCCATCAGGGGACTTTGTTATACTCGACCAGGGACTTTGTTATACTCGATGAGGGCCTTTGTTAAACTCGATGAGGGCCTTTGTTATTATCGATTAGGGGACTTTGTTAAACTCGATCAGGGACTTTGTTATACTCGATAAGGGGCTTTGTTATACTCGATAAGGTGAGTTTGTTATACTCGATCAAGGACTTTGTTATCCTCGATCAGGGGACTTTGATATACTCGATAGGGGAGCTGTTATACTCGATCAGGGGACATTGTTATACACTTTTAGGGTCCTTTTATACTCGTTCAGGGGACTTCGTTATACTCGATCAGGGGGCTTTGTTATACTCGATCAGGGAACTTTGTTATACTCGATCAGGGGCCTTTGTTAAACTCAATGAGGGGCCTTTGTTCTACTCAATCAAGGACTTTGTTATCCTCGATCAGGGGACCTTGATATACTCGATGAGAGGGCTTTGTAATACTCGATCAGGGGACATTGTTATACACTTTTAGGGTCCTTCGTTATACTCGATCAGGGGCCCTTGTTATAATCGTTTAGGGGACTTTATTATACTCGACAAGGGACTTTGTTATACTCGATCTGGGGCCTTTGTTATACTTGATCATGGGGCTTTGTTATACTCTATCAGGGGACTTAGTTATTCTCGATAAGGGGGACTTTGTTATACTCGATCAGGGGGGCTTTGTTATACTCGATCATGGAAATTTTGTTATACTCGATCATGGGCCTTTGTTATACTCGATCAGTGGACTTTGTTAAACTCGACCAGGGGACTTTGTTATACTCGATGCGGGGCCTTTGTTATACTTGATTAGGGGGCTTTGTTTTACTCGATCAGGGGACTTTGTTATTCTCGATAAGGGGGACTTTGTTATACTCAATGAGGGGGCTATGTTATACTCAATCAGGGAACTTTGTTATACTCGATCAGGGGCCTTTGTTATACTCGTTCAGGCACCTTTGTTATATTCGATCCGGAGGCTTTGTTATACTTGATCAGGGGCCTTTTTTATAATCGTTCAGGGGACTTTGTTATACTCGAACAGGGGACTTTGTTATACTCGATCAGGGGACTTTGTTATATTCAATCAGGGGACTTTGTTATATTCGATGAGGTGACTTTGTTATTCTGGATCATGGGACTTTGTCATACTCGATCAGGGGCCTTTGTTAAACTCGATGAGGGGCCTTTGTTATACTTGATCAGGGGACTTTGCTATACTCGATCAGGGGACTTTGTTATACTCAAACAGGGGGCTTTGTTATTCTCGATCAGGGAACTTTGTTATACTCGATGAGGGGACTTTGTTATACTCCATCAGGGATACTCGATCAGGGGACTGTTATACTCGATCAGGGGACTTTGTTATACTCGATCAGGGACTTTGTTATACTCGATCAGGGGACTTTGTTATACTCGATCAGGGAACTTTGTTATAGTCGATCAGGGGAGTTTGTTATACTCGACCAGGGGACTTTGTTATGCTCGATCAGGGGCCTTTGTTAAACTCGATGAGGGGCCTTTGTGATACTCGATCAGGGGACTTTGTTATACTCGATCAGGGGACTTTGTAATACTCGATCAGGGGGCTTTGTTATACTCGATCAGAGAACTTTGTTATACTCGATCAGAGGACTTTGTTATACTCGATCAGGGGAGTATGATATACTCGATCAGGGGACTTTCTTATACTCGATCAGGGGACTTTGTTATACTCGATGAGGGGCCTTTGTTATACTCGATCAGAGGCCTTTGTTATACTCGATCAGGGGACTTTGTTATACTCGATCAGGAGACTTTGTTATACTCGATCAGGGGACTTTGTTATACTCGATCAAGGACTTTGTAATCCTCGATCAGGGGACTTTGATATACTCGATGAGGGGGCTTTGTTATACTCGATCAAGGGACATTGTTATACACTTTTAGGGTCCTTTGTTATACTCGATCAGGGGCCTTTGTTATACTCGTTCAGGGGACTTTGTTATACTCGACAAGGGACTTTGTTATACTCGATCTGGGGCCTTTGTTATACTTGATCAGTGGGCTTTGTTATACTCTATCAGGGGACTTAGTTATTCTCGATAAGGACTACTTTGTTATACTCAATCAGGGGGCTTTGTTATACTCTATCAGGGAAATTTTGTTATACTCGATCATGGGCCTTTGTTATACTCGATCAGGGGACTTTGTTATACTCGACCAGGGGACTTTGTTTTACTCGGTGAGGGGTACTTTGTTATGCTCAAAGAGGGGGCTTTGTTATACTCGATCAGGGAACTTTGTTATACTCGTTCAGGCGCCTTTGTTATATTCGATCAGGGGGCTTTGTTATACTTGATCAGGGGCCTTTTTTATAATCGTTCACGGGACTTTGTTATACTCGAACAGGGGACTTTGTTATACTCGATCAGGGGACTTTGTTATATTCGAGCAAGGGAGTTTGTTATACTCGACCAGGGAACTTTGTTATACTCGATCAGGGGACTTTGTTATATTCGACCAAGGGAGTTTGTTATACTCGACCAGGGAACTTTGTTATACTCGATGAGGGGCCTTTGTTAAACTCGATGAGGGGCCTTTGTTATTCTCGACCAGGGGACTTTGTTATACTCGATCAAGGGCCTTTGTTAAACTCGATCAGGGGACTTTGTTATACTCGATCAGGGGACTTTGTTATACTCGAACAGGGGAATTTGTTATACTCGATTAGGTGACTTGGTATACTCGATCAGGGGACTTTGTTATACTCGATCAGGGGACTTTGTTATACTCGACCAGGGGACTTTGTTATACTCGATGAGGGGCCTTTGTTAAACTCGATGAGGGGCCTTTGTTATTCTCGATTAAAGGACTTTGTTAAACTCGATTAGGGGACTTTGTTATACTCGATAAGGGGGCTTTGTTATACTCGATAAGGGGACTTTGTTATACTCGATCAAGGACTTTGTTATCCTCGATCAGAGGACTTTGATATACTCGATGAGGGGGCTTTGTTATACTCGATCAGGGGACATTGTTATACACTTTTAGGGTCCTTTGTTATACTCGATCAGGGGCCTTTGTTATACTTAATCAGGGGGCTTGGTTATACTCTATCAGGGGACTTAGTTATTCTCGATAAGGGAGACTTTGTTATACTCAATCAGGGGGCTTTGTTATACTGGATCAGGGGACTTTCTTATACTCGACCAGGGGACTTTGTTATACTCGATGAGGGGCCTTTGTTATACTTGATCAGGGGCCTTTCTTATTCTCGACCAGATGCCTTTGTTATGCTCGATCAGGGGACTTTGTTATACTCGATGAGGGGACTATGTTATACTCGATTAGGGGGCTTTGTTATACTCGATCAGGGAACTTTGTTATAATCGATCAGGGGCCTTTGTTATAATCGTTCATGGGACTTTGTTATACTCGATCAGGGGACTTTATTATACTCGATCAGGGGACTTTGTTATACTCGACCTGGGGAGTTTGTTATACTCGTCCAGGGGACTTTGTTATACTCGATCAGGGGCCTTTGTTAAACTCGATCAGCGGCCTTTGTTATACTCGATCAGGGGACTTTGTTATACTCGATCAGGGGACTGTGTTATTTTCGATCAGGGGACTTTGTTATACTCGATCAGGGGGCTTTGGTATACTCGATCAGGGAACTTTGTTATATTCGATCACGGGGCTTTGTTATACTTGATCAGGGGCCTTTGTTGTAATCGTTCAGGGGTCTTTGTTTTACTCGAACACGGGACTTTGTTATACTCGATCAGGGGACTTTGTTATATTCGACCAGGGGAGTTTGTTATACTCGATCAGGGGACTTTGTTAAGCTCGATCAGGGGGCTTTGTTATACTCGATCAGGGAACTTTGTTATACTCAATCAGAGGACTTTGTTATACTCGATCAGGGGAATTTGTTATACTCGATCAGGGGACTTTGTTATACTCGATCAGGGGACGTTGTTATACTCGATGAGGGGCCTTTGTTATACTCGATCAGAGGCCTTTGTTATACTCGATCAGGGGACTTTGTTATACTAGATCAGGAGACTTTGTTATACTCGATCAGGGGACTTTGTTATACTCGATCAAGGACTTTGTTATCCTCGATCAGGGGACTTTGATATACTCGATGAGGGGGCTTTGTAATACTGGATCAGGGGACATTGTTATACACTTTTAGGGTCCTTTGTTATACTCGATCAGGGGCCTTTGTTATACTCGTTCAGGGGACTTTGTTATACTCGACAAGGGACTTTGTTATACAAGATCTGGGGCCTTTATTATACTTGATCAGAGGGCTTTGTTATACTCTATCAGGGGATTTAGTTATTCTCGATAAGGGGACTTTTTTATACTCGATGAGGGGGCTTTGTTATACTCGATCAGGGAAATTTTGTTATACTCGATCATGGGCCTTTGTTATACTCGATCAGGGGACTTTGTTATACTCGACCAGGGGACTGTGTTATACTCGATGAGGGGCCTTTGTTATAATTGATCAGGGGTTTATACTCGATCAGGGGACTTTGTTATTCTCGATCAGGGAACTTTGTATACTCTATCAAGGGCCTTTGTTATACTCGTTTAGGCGCCTTTGTTATATTCGATCAGGGGGCTTTGTTATACTCGATCAGGGCCTTTGTTATAATCGTTCAGGGGACTTTGTTATACTCGAACAGGGGACTTTGTTATACTCGATCAGGGGACTTTGTTATACTCCATCAGGGGACTTTGTTATACTCGAACAGGGGACTTTGTTATACTCGATCAGGGGACTTTGTTATACTCGATCAGGGGACTTTTTATACTCGACCAGGGGACTTTGTTATACTCGACCAGGGGACTTTGTTATACTCGATGAGGGGCCTTTGTTATTCTCGACCAGGGGACTTTGTTATACTCGATGAGGGGCCTTTGTTAAACTAAATTAGGGGCCATTGTTATACTCGATCAGGGGACTTAATTTTATACTCGATGAGGGGACTTTGTTATACTCGTTTAGGGGGCTTTGTTATACTCGATCAGGGAACTTTGTTATAATCGATAAGGGGCCTTTGTTATAATCGTTCAGGGGACTTTGTTATACTCGACCAGGGGAGTTTGTTATACTCGACCAGGGGACTTTGTTGTACTCGAAGAGGGGCCTTTGTTAAACTCGATGAGGGGCCTTTGTTATACTCGATCAGGGGATTTTGTTATACTCGTTCAGGGGACTTCGTTATACTCGATCAGGGGGCTTTGTTATACTCGATCAGGGAACTTTGTTATACTCGATCAGGGGCCTTTGTTAAACTCAATGAGGGGCCTTTGTTCTACTCAATCAAGGACTTTGTTATCCTCGATCAGGGGACCTTGATATACTCGATGAGAGGGCTTTGTAATACTCGATCAGGGGACATTGTTATACACTTTTAGGGTCCTTCGTTATACTCGATCAGGGGCCCTTGTTATAATCGTTTAGGGGACTTTATTATACTCGACAAGGGACTTTGTTATACTCGATCTGGGGCCTTTGTTATACTTGATCATGGGGCTTTGTTATACTCTATCAGGGGACTTAGTTATTCTCGATAAGGGGGACTTTGTTATACTCGATCAGGGGGGCTTTGTTATACTCGATCATGGAAATTTTGTTATACTCGATCATGGGCCTTTGTTATACTCGATCAGTGGACTTTGTTAAACTCGACCAGGGGACTTTGTTATACTCGATGCGGGGCCTTTGTTATACTTGATTAGGGGGCTTTGTTTTACTCGATCAGGGGACTTTGTTATTCTCGATAAGGGGGACTTTGTTATACTCAATGAGGGGGCTATGTTATACTCAATCAGGGAACTTTGTTATACTCGATCAGGGGCCTTTGTTATACTCGTTCAGGCACCTTTGTTATATTCGATCCGGAGGCTTTGTTATACTTGATCAGGGGCCTTTTTTATAATCGTTCAGGGGACTTTGTTATACTCGAACAGGGGACTTTGTTATACTCGATCAGGGGACTTTGTTATATTCGATCAGGGGACTTTGTTATATTCGATGAGGTGACTTTGTTATTCTCGATCATGGGACTTTGTTATACTCGATCAGGGGCCTTTGTTAAACTCGATGAGGGGCCTTTGTTATACTCGATCAGGGGACTTTGCTATACTCGATCAGGGGACTTTGTTATACTCGATAAGGGGCTTTGTTATTCTCGATCAGGGAACTTTGTTATACTCGATGAGGGGACTTTGTTATACTCCATCAGGGACTTTGCTATACTCGATCAGGGACTTTGTTATACTCGATCTGGGGACTTTGTTAAACTCGATGAGGGGCCTTTGTTATACTCGATCAGAGGCCTTTGTTATACTCGATCAGGGGACTTTGTTATACTCGATCAAGAGACTTTGTTATACTCGATCAGGGGACTTTGTTATACTCGATCAAGGACTTTGTTATCCTCGATCAGGGAACTTTGTTATACTCGATGAGGGCGCTTTGTTATACTCGATGAGGGGACATTGTTATACACTTTTAGGGTCCTTTGTTATACTCGATCAGGGGCCTTCGTTATACTCCTGCAGGGGACTTTGTTATACTCGATCAGGGGACTTTGTTATACTCGAACAGGACCCTTTGTTAAACTCGACCAAAGGCCTTTGTTATTTTCGATTAGGGGACTTTGTTAAACTCGATCAGGGAACTTTGTGATACTCGATAAGGGGGCTTTGTTATACTCAATAAGGGGACTTTGTTATACTCGATATCGGAACTTTGTTATACTCGATCAGGTTTCTTTGTTATACTCCACGAGGGGGCTTTGTTATACTCGATTAGGGGACATTGTTATACACTTTTAGGGTCCTTTTTTATACTCGATCAGGGGCCTTTGTTATACTCGTTCAGGGGACTTTGTTATACTACACCAGGGGACTTTGTTATACTCGATCTGGGTCCTTTGTTATACTTGATCAGGGGGCTTTGTTATTCTCGATCAGGGGACTTTGTTATTCTCCAAAAGGGGGACTTTGTTATACTCAAGCAGGGGGCTTTGTTATACTCGATCAGGGAACTTTGTTATGCTCGATCAGGGGCCTTTGTTATACTCGTTCAGGCGCCTTTGTTATATTCGATCAGGAGGCTTTGTTATACTCGATCAGGGGCCTTTGTTATAATCGTTCAGGGGATTTTGTTATACTCGAACAGGGGACTTTGTTATACTCGATAAGGGGAATTTGTTATACTCGATCAGGGGACTTTGTTATACTCGAACAGGGGACTTTGTTATACTCGATCAGGGGAATTTGTTATACTCGAACAGGGGACTTTGTTATACTCGACCAGGGGAGTTTGTTATACTCGACCAGGAGACTTTGTTATACTCGATGAGGGGCCTTTGTTAAACTCGATGAGGGGCCTCTGTTATTCTCGACCAGGGGACTTTGTTATACTCGATCAGGGGCCTTTGTTATACTCGATCAGGGGACTTTGTTATACTCGATCAGGGGAATCTGTTATACTCGATCAGGGGACTTTGTTATTCTCGATCAGGGGACTTTGTTATACTCGATGAGAGGCCTTTGTTATACTCGATGAGAGGCCTTTGTTATACTCGATCAGGGGACTTTGTCATACTCGATCAGGAGACTTTGTTATACTCGATCAGGGAACTTTGTTACACTCGATCAAGGACTTTGTTATCCTCGATCAGGGGACTTTGATATACTCGATGAGGGGGCTTTGTTATACTCGATCAGGGGACATTGTTATACACTTTTAGGGTCCTTCGTTATACTCGATCAGGGGCCCTTGTTATAATCGTTTAGGGGACTTTGTTATACTCGACAAGGGACTTTGTTATACTCGATCTGGGGCCTTAGTTATGCTTGATCAGGGGGCTTTGTTATACTCTATCAGGGGACTTAGTTATTCTCGATAAGGGGGACTTTGTTATACTCAATCAGGGGGCTTTGTTATACTCGATCAGGGAAATTTTGTTATACTCGATCATGGGGCTTTGTTATACTCGATCAGGGGACTTTGTTATACTCGAACAGGGGACTTTGTTATAATCGGTGAGGGGCCTTTGTTATACTTGATGAGGGGGCTTTGTTATACTCGATCAGGGGACTTTGTTATTCCCGATAAGGGGGACTTTGTTATACTCAATGAGGGGGCTTTGTTATACTCGATCAGGGAACTTTGTTATTTTCAATCAGGGGCCTTTGTTATACTCGTTTAGGCGGCTTTGTTATATTCGATCAGGGAGCTTTGTTATACTTGTCAGGGGCCTTTGTTATAATCGTTCAGGGGACTTTGTTATACTCGAACAGGGGACTTTGTTATACTCGATCATGGGACTTTGTTATACTCGATGAGAGGCCTTTGTTAAACTCGATAAGGGACCTTTGTTATTCTCGACCAGGGGACTTTGTTATACTCGATCAGGGGCCTTTGTTATACTCGATCAGGGGACTTTGATATACTCGAACAGGGGACTTTGTTATACTCGATCAGGGGACTTTGTTATACTCGATCAGGGTGACTTTGTTATACTCGACCAGGGGAGTTTGTTATACTCGACCAGGGGACTTTGTTATACTCGATGAGGGCCTTTGTTAAACTCGATGAGGGCCTTTGTTATTCTCGATGCGAGGACTTTGTTAAACTCGATCAGGGGACTTTGTTATACTCGATAAGGGGGCTTTGTTATACTCGATAAGGGGACTTTGTTATACTCAATCAAGGACTTTGTTATCCTCGATCAGGGGACTTTGATATACTCGATGAGGGGGCTTTGTTATACTCGATCAGGGGACATTGTTATACACTTTTAGGGGCCTTTGTTATACTCAATCAGGGGCCTTTGTTATACTCGTTCAGGGGACTTTGTTATACTCGACAAGGGACTTTGTTATACTCGATCTGGGGCCTTTGTTATACTTGTTGAGGGGGCTTTGTTATATTCTATCAGGGGACTTAGTAATTCTCGATAAGGGAGACTTTGACATACTCCAATCAAGGTCTTTGTTATACTCGATAAAATTTTTGTTATACTCGATCATGGGCCTTTGTTATACTCGATTAGGGGACTTTGTTATACTCGACCAGGGGACTTTGTTATACTTTAGAGCCAGGGGACTTTGTTATACTCGATCAGGGCCCTTTGTTAGAAACTCGATCAGGGGCCTTTGTTATACTCGATCAAGGGGACTTTGTTATACTCGATCAGGGACTTTTGTTATACTCGATCAGGGGGGGCTTTGTTATACTCGATCAGGGAACTTTGTTATATTTGATCAGGGGACTTTGTTATACTCGATCAGGGGAACTTTGTTATATGCTCGATCATGGGACTTTGTTATACTCGATGAGGGGCCTTTGTTAAACTCGATGAGGGTCCTTTGTTATTCTCGACCAGGGGACTTTGTTATACTCGATCAGGGGCCTTTGGTATACTCGATCAGGGGACTTTGTTATACTCGACCAGGGGACTTTGTTATACTCGATGAGGGGCCTTTGTTATACTTGATCAGGGGGCTTTGGTATACTCGATCAGGGGACTTTGTTATTCTCGATAAGGGGGACTTTGTTATACTCAATGAGGGGGCTTTGTTATACTCGATCAGGGAACTTTGTTATACTCGATCAGGGGCCTTTGTTATACTCGTTCAGGCGACTTTGTTATAATCGATCAGGGGGCTTTGTTATACTTGATGAGGGGCCTTTGTTATAATCGTTCAGGGGACTTTGTTATACTCGATGAGGGGCCTTTGTTATACTCGATGTGGGGACTTTGTTCTACTCGATCAGGGGAATTTGTTATACACTTTTAGGGTC
>NW_024729077.1:5000-15719 GCF_018991925.1 Homarus americanus
AGGGGTTAATTCATCGTCCTCAACGGGTTAAATCATTATCATTATGGGATAAGATCATCGTCCGTGAGGGGTTTAACATAATCCCCGAGGAATAAATCATCGTCGTCGAGAGGTTAAATCATCCTACATCAGGAATTACGGAATGTTCTTTTTTTACTTATGAACAAAAGCTGAACAAAATCTTCAACGTCACGACAACAAAGAGTTTGTAGGAACAGCTTTGCATCAACAAACTCAGGCGAGGAAGCAAAGTAAATAAGTCAATAAACAGGTGAATAGATGTCCATGCAGAGAAATCCTCGGCACACAGGGATAAAGGAGAGATGGAAGGGGAAGAAAGAAAGAAGTGAGAGTGGAGAAATGGGAAAGGAAAATGAAAGGAGAAGGGGAAAGAGAGAGTGAGAGGTGGGAGAACAGAGAGAGACAGGTAGCAAGAAGAGAGAGAGAGAGAGAGAGGTATGTCTGGTAAGTTGAAGGAGACATTAGCGTGTACTGTACATTATTAAGGCGAGTGTTATTGTGGTTATTTGGTGTCTCTGGTGGTCGAGCTGCTGGTGCCTTTCCTTAGTGAAGTTTTTGCGTGTGTCTTTCTCTCTTTATTACTTTGAGTATCTCTCTCCTTCTATGGTTGTTTTTTTCTGTTTGTCTCTACGTTTGTTAGACTGTTTTCTTCTCTATCTCTCTCTCAGCACACACACACACCTCCTCCCACACCTCTCTGTCACTACATCCCCACCTCCTCATTCGGTTTCCATTCTTTGACGGTCATTTCTAATCCAATAGCATCAGTGAGTGGCTGTAGGAAAGACGCTCCTCAAGCACGCATAGATGGATTACATTTAATATATACCTAAAATTTTTTACAAGAGAATCCCACCGAAGACATTCACTACCTCACAACACATTCTTTATTCTATTCCGAAATAAAAGAAAATGTGATTAACTCAGGCGGCGCTATGATGTACTTCACTACAGTTTTATTATCTGTAAGAAAAACCCCTTGTTATAGTAAGAAGAGGTGTAATGTGTGAATTTGTGTAGCGATGTGTTCTTTTTTCGTTCTCCTCAACGATGAAGGAGTCGTCTTCTCTGCCTGTCTGTCTGTTTGTGCGTCTGTTCCTACACTATGGATGATATTGTAGTGGAATTCTCCCCTACAAACGCTGTTTGTCGCTGCCTAGCCGACCCCACCAATTCCCCAGTGTATGCCTCGTGGTCTAGGTCAACCAGCGCCGCCATACATCACGGAGCGGGGGTCAACTGCTAAGCCACGCCTACCCCCGCTATTTAAGACCTGACCTCGTGGTGATCTCTCTCTTTCTACCCACACCAACTAGCCAGCAACACCTCCGCCGCTGCCTGGCGGTCCTCGCTCCCGCCGGCGAGCATGGCGACCCACAAGCTGTCCTTCTCTGAGCGTCCTCACCAACCAGCTCTCTCTACATCACGCTTGTAACCATGCTGCCTTCCCAGCACCAAGCTGCATTGTACATCCAATACAACATGTATATAGAGAGCACATCGTGAGTTTCCTTTCTCCATTCCATCCTGAGTGTGAACCAAATATCCTGAACCCCACAATATCTTGTGGCTTATGGCGTATATTTTTTTTTGGGGGGGGGGGGTGATAATTTTCTACCTTGTGGATGCCATTCTCTATACACCTGCTATTTTTTCTTTATTTTGTTCTTATTTTTTACTCTATTGTTCAAATTGTATTTTTTCCCCAACTGCTAACACATTAAATCTTACCTTTCTGAAATACACCACTTCCTCCATTACGTATGCATTCAGACTAACATCGATTCTTCTTTTCAGCATTAATTTTTGCTTTTCTCTGACCATACATTCTCCCAAACTCTATCACTGATATTTGTGTTGCTTGCTCCGAATCTCCCACTAGCACAGTGTCATCTGTAAACAGAAGATGACTCACCTCCCATTGCCTTCCCATTTCATTATTTACCAAACTTGCACCCGCTGTCCATTACTCTAACTTTCCCCTCTCCTACTATCCCGTCCATGAAAGTATTGAGCAACTATGGCGACGTTACAAATCACAGATAAACTCCAAAAGATATAGTACTTCACTTTCCCTGTACACATATGAACTGATTGCATCAAGTTTCCAGATATTTTCAATACCTTCCACATCTCTTTTCTACCTACTATTATTATTATTATTATTATTATTATTATTTATTATTATTATTATTATTATTATTATTATTATTATTATTATTATTATTATTATTATTATTATTATTATTATTATTATTATTATTATTATTATTATCATTATCATTATTATTATTATTATTATTAACACAGCAAATAGGTGTTGTTTCCTGTTGTTAAATCACAGCCTCGCCTTTGCTGAGTTTCGTAAAATCGGTTCAGTGGTTTTATAGATATTTGTTTCAGACACACACATACACATTAAGGAGGCAACTACAAAGCCTCCTTTCTCTCTTGGGACTGAAATACTAACCAGGAAGAAATTTCCCCAGACGCCAAAGGTAATCTGTTAGAGTGAGTTTGATGCTTTCAGAGGAAGACATCTCCTGCTATAAAGCATCATCTGATCTGTTTAGCATGACTGAGACACCATAAATCAAGATTAACTTCATTTTGCACCTAAAACAGTCTTTTGATCTAGTACAAAAGCTAAGGTGAAATAGTAGGAGAGGACAATATAATTATTTCAGCTAATTCCACAGGTAATATTTTATGGTCATAGCTCGTAACATAAATCCAGAATTATATTTTGTTTCTGGATATTATCATTAACTTATCAATACTTCACTATAATTTAATTGAGACTTTATTGATTTTTATATATATTTTTTTTTAACAACGAACAGAATTATTACTGTGTGGGAAAGGATATTGAGTTCATTACCCGTAACTTAGTGGTGTTTGTGTATGGTTATATATAGTCAATAATACATATGATGATGTTAAAAAGCCCCTAGAATGAACTACAGTATGTGAGCCGCTGTTTAAACTTTGTCGTAATTCGTAATCGTGATCCTAAGTCTGACGAATGTTTGAAGGAAGGCCATGTGTATCACACCAGATTGGTATTTAAAAAACTTGTATTTTTTTATAACCAGATGACCGACAACTGGGTGAGGTGTCACAGCCCAGTCGAGTATTTCACAAAAGCTCTTGGCTAAGTGAATGTTTCGCGTTGTTGTTCCATGAAAAACGTTCTCTAGAAGCAACACTCGTCTCTAGTGCAGCACAAATTTAACTCCAACACAAAAGTTTCAGGCAAAAAAATAAAAACAAAAGGAAAATGACGCAAGGAGAGTATAAGCATTTAGAAACCATCGAATGTTTTTAGTTTTTCCTGGGCTGCTGGAACATAGGAGAGTTTTAAGCATCTAATTTGCATAATGCATGAGTTTTAGTAATAAATAATGACAGCGAGAGCACACCAGGCTTTACGGAGAGCCTGACCTGGGTCTGTTATACGAGGTGTGGGCTCTCCTGGGGGGGCGGGGTGTTCGTCCTCATGCTAGACTTAGTAAAACATGTGATTATTTGTAGTTTCCGGGTTACTGTTACACTGTGTGGGTAACCATGAGCCCCTGCGATATGGTGTAACGTCATCAATATTTATCTCCTCTTGAAGGTAACACACATGTCATTATTGTGGATTTTCTTCCTGTTTTCCTCTTCATTCTTTCATTTTTTCTTTCATTCTTCTTGGAGATAATTGACAAACCATCGCCACTTCATCAATCTTGAGCTAATTAATTTGAAGTTTGAAATTTAATTAATCTTAATTTCTCTTTTTTTTAATGTTATACAGCAAAAAGTTAAATTCACTAAATTACATATGTATTTAAGTTTCTCTGTTTATCCATATTTAGACCAATCATGTTGTAAGTTGTTACGATAGACCACCTTTACTATTTTTTTCCATTTTACAAGGGTCAAAGGTCACCGACGAATCATCTGAGTCTGAATGGAGACAATATCATGACGTCTTCAATTCCCACATATGTTACTATATATCTGAGAAACACACACACACACACACACACACACACACACACACACACACACACACACACACACACACACACACACACACACACCTTATATATCGCGTTCATTCTGGTTTATCCTTGATTTATCTACACTATCTTTACTTTTCTGTTTTCACTAATTTTCTTATTTTTGTAATAATCTATGGAAACAATATGACGATACAAACAAAAAAGACTCACATAGTATCAGTGTGTGTGTGTGTGTGTGTGTGTGTGACAGGAAGGAGAGATAACTTTATTTTTATTATACACGAGAGGACTAAAAAATGTATATCTCACTCGACAGTTGTAGCAAAATGGTCTCATAAACACATACCATTTGAGGGGACAAGCTGAATCCCAGACAAACCGAGAGCCGGATCTGAGGTTTTATATTTAAGCTCTTTTTTTTTTTTTTTTAGATTAGCTTAGGTTAGATTAGGTTAGGTTAGATTAGGTTTAGGTTAGGTTACGTTAGGGGTAGGTGGGTTAGGTTAGGTTAGCTGAGAATGGGTTCCTGCTCCTGTTTATTTGCTCACCTAACCTGTCCTCTAACATAGCCTTTACTGCCCAACTTAACTTTGCCAACATCATCGTCACCGCATTACGATTTTATAAGCTTGATTGGGCTAGCTGTGATTGCCTTTGGGCATGGTGTCCCGGTAGTCATCAAGCAAATTTGAAACCGAATGTTCTGCTTATCGCCAATCACCTTTTATAGAGTTGGAACTGGACGTTACAAGTAGGACTTCCAAGCGACCTGAAAAAGGCAAGATTCTTATTCCCTTACATTACCCTAACATACTCGTTAACATACCCCTAACATAAGGAACACTACCGTCTAACATAAACTACTCTACCTCTAACATAACCTAACCTAACGTACACTACCGTCTAACATAACTTAATCTACCTCTAACATAACCTAACCTACCCTCTAACATAGCTTACCCCGGCCTAACATACTGTATAACCAACCTTCACCAGGCCGAACTCACACACACACACACACACACACACACACACACACACACACACAGTCCCAACCATTGTAAAAATTATCAATAACTTGTAATAAACCAGTGTATTCACTCCCAGTAAACACTACTCCTTGCACTGTCACTATGTTGAAATGAACTGTAGTTTGAGCTTTTCACCCATCTAGTTATTATATGTCTTATTTGTGTCACTTATGTTACTTGTATATTATTTGTAATTCGAAACCCATTCCCCAAATATGTAACTGTATATTTTCAGCCTTCTGGCTGCCAAGCTCTTTCAATAAACCGTTAATTATTATTATTATTACTATTACACACACACACACACACACACACACACACACACACACACACACACACCTCTAATACGATAAATCGACCCTGGAATCTTGCCGGAGACCAGTTATATGCTTTAGTGGTCTTCGGCGATAGCAAGAGAGAGTCACCCACTGGAGTTGGCTGGTACTAAGCCTCTTTATCTTCACACTATCTAATATTCTGGCATCCTTATCGCGTGTCTTTTAAAAGCTCTCGGAACATTCCTACACTCCCAACTTTTACCAGCCAGTGAAAGTTTGTACGTTTTTCACTTTTACAGCTGTTATAAGTTCTGTAAACTCTGGTAGGTTCATGTAACTTTTCTAATTTTCGTTGGACGCATAGGAAAAACGAGTTGATTGTTAAGCACACTTGGTGATGTTTGTTAGTGTGTGTGAGTGTGTGTGAGTGTGTGTGTGTGTGTGTGTGTGTGTGTGTGTGTGTGTGTGTGTGTAGGAAGGGAAAATACGTTGTCATATAACTACTGTTGTTTCTATTCCAAACTCCCCTACCGCTACCACAACTGTTGTTATTTCTCTTACCACTTAATATTTTAGAGGTTTTGTTTTACAACTCCCACTACTTTTATCACCATCGTTATTGTTATGACTGTTGCTATTATTTTACTAATGTTTTGTGGGTGCGGCGACCCAGTGGATATATCTCGTCTCTCTCTTTTAACATAGCAAAGTGGTTTTATTACTATAGCACCAGTCTTATCTCTTTTGCTACATATGATCAGCATACAAAGATGAAGATAATTTATTCCATCGGCCTTTCTCTTTATTTCCCAGCCAATTATATAGTTAGTTACCTGTCTTCTCTTTCTTTCGGATTATCTAATCAACAAAATTTCATAAGTCCTTCTCTCTGGCAGAATAGAAAAAGGACAAATTTAATAACTCCTTTCTCTCTACCAACACCATCAAGACGCAAGAACGTAAGATTAAATCACTCCTATCTTCTACCAGCATAGCAGAATGGCAGATTACATAGTTCCTTCCTCCCCGGGCCTGCTGAGCTGCCAACAACGGCCGGGGCAGTACTTGCCAAGCCTCACGCAAGAATGTTATCCACGCCGGACGGGCACCGCCTCCACGTGACCAGTGACAGGGAGGCGACGGCTGAAAGGAGAGGGAAGATTACACGCGATACCGTCCACACTTACGAACACCAAAGAGAGAGAGAGAGAGAGAGAGAGAGAGAGAGAGAGAGAGAGAGAGAGAGAGAGAGAGAGAGAGAGAGACATATACAAGTATATACACGATAGATAAGATATATTTATGTGTGTTCACCTTCACATATCGTTTGTTCGTATCGCTCTCGATTCCGTTGCCTCCAGAAGAATATAGAAAGTTGTAGATGCGTACATATAACCTTACTATAAATTTAACAAAGTAAAATCAGAAAATATAATTTTATATAGTAACATTAATTTATGGCGTCATGATTTGTTGGAACATCATAAATATCCAGGTATTTCCATACTAACCAAAGCCATAAAAGCTTCATTAATATGTACATAATTTATGATAATGACGGAACAGTTGTGATAGACATACGACCCGAATCATTTTTATTTTCAGCTGCTCTCGCGGTCAGCCTCTCATCTCTGCTCACTACATCTTGTGTCACCCTCGTTGGTGCTCCAGCATCTTACCGTCTTCTTTAACGGCTTCCATTCCTTTCACCATTATATATGAATCGAGAGAGAGAGAGAGAGAGAGAGAGAGAGAGAGAGAGATTGGTTTTTCAATGAACCTCTACTTAGGTCTTTGGCCTTTCAGTCACTTGATCTCCAATAAACATTCTGAGCAGCTCTGGAAATCTCAAGTAATCTTGCCTTCTCTTTCGCTCCAACTGAGGATGGGAGAACGTATAAAGTTATGGTACAGTCTCAGAGCAATTTTTACTTCATATTGATAGCTTTATTGTGTTGCAGCTTACGTGAGGCAGGTAGGTACTTCCTCACGTCCCCAGATAGAGATATTGTTAAAGAAGGAACATGAATCTACCCCAGTATTTGTATGAAGACAGACTAAAAGGCGTGTGTGAATTTGAAATAACGCCAGGCGCTGTATAGCTCCATTGCTGGCGCTGTTTTTATGGGACGGGCCTTTGAAATCTTAATACCGGGTCTTCTGTGCTCCTTAATGACTGTGTGTAGGGTAGGCACGTAAGCTATCATGGGTTACCCAAAGGTCGTGAACGAGTGTATAATACAAAGGCAGGGTAAACATGAGACTGTTTGTAAACACACACACACACACACACACACACGCTGCGTCCTTATGGCAATGCAAGAGGTTTTTTGTTCCTTTTGTGTACACTGGTGAGACGCCATTGACCATATGCTGTATAATTTCTTAATTTTGTAAACCTCTTTCTTATTCTCCTTTTTTCTCTCTTTTTTCTGTCTGTTTATATTTTGGAGGATACTTTGTCTTGACGGATACTCACCTTGTAGGCAAGTCAGGCAAGGCTTTAGAAATGTTAACTAGTTTCAGCTTTCAAATATGTTTACTGTATAGAGGCAAACAGTTAATTATATGATAAACATAAACTTTAAGAAATACCCCTCACATATATTAAGATAGTCTGTAGAAATAATAGACAGGAAATAAGATGTGGCATTATACTAAAGGAATAAATGTTTTCACGTTATATCAGATCAAATTAGGTTAAGTTATATATAAATTTTGACTAAAGGTTAATGATGATGTTTCCTTAACCACCAAGTGACTGTACATTAATATACACTGTGGTTTGTTGAAGGTACGCCATAATTTGTCCTAAGTGTGGTAATTGGAAATAAGTTCTTCGTTCTTCGTGGAAAAATGTGAACTTTAATAAGAGTTGAATGACAAAATATGTTTAATAATAGTAATCTTGACACTGTCGAACTGAAAAATTAACATCCGACCAATATGTTATAAAATGTGTAAAGCAGAGTACAGCACTAGGGAAATGTAAACGAACAACAGTATCTGGCATGAAAAGTACAATTTGAAAAAAAAAATGTTGTGCATAGGTGTTAATTACACAACGTTTCATGTTTTTAGGTGTTGTAAACATGTGGTCGTATTTCTTATGAAAATTTATCTTACTTTTTGAAAACAAAGATTAAATGAATATAGGAGCAACCATCTGTCTGAGTACTGTGTATTGTATAATTTCCTTACCAATGTGTGTGTGTGTGTGTGTAACTGCAGTTTCTTAATTCTAAATGCCAAATATGTTGTATGTGTCTGGAGAATGCGTAGACTATATAATTTCACATATTTCAAACTATAGTTAGAACTTTAACAGTGTTCAGGAATCATTTAAGCTTACATGGAGGTTTTATGTTTCCTAATTAGAACTATAGACACTGAAACGAAAAGAGCATTTTGCAATACGTAAAGTAAACGAAGACGTGTGTATGAAATATTTATCATTTTGTGTTAATCTCTCTCTCTCTCTCTCCTCTTTTGTTTCAAAATGCCAGGCAAGTTGTATTCCAGCCGGGCGGAGAACAACTTCAAAGACTCTTTACATCGTCTTACAAACAATTTGGACAATAGCTCTGTAAAAGATTTGCATGAATGTTTTCATTTACATTTTTATGGTTTTAAAGCCAGAGGCGCAAAGTAATGCAACTTACATCCAGGATAATTACAGAAAGTTCCGGGGAAGTACTTACATTTTGCATTGTGACTGCTTGGTGGGTGCGGGGAAAGTGCTTTCTTGTGTTTCACCAATTGTTGTGTTGTGTGGAGATACGTGTTCCTTTCCCTGCGTCCTAGACAGTAACGCAACGAAAGGTATACCGTACTATGTGTTGTCATCTAGTGTGGGAGAACTAATAATAATAATAATAATAATAATAATACTAATACTAATAATAATAATAATAATAATAATAATAATAATAATAATAATAATATCATCATCATAATCATCAATAGATAATGAATATAATTCCAGAAAGACGAGGTACAGTGCAGTATTTGAGACGTCTGACAGCCAATCCAAATTCACCTGTATTCTTGTTATACAGTGATGGGCCACCTGACTTAAACTTCTTAAAAGGTATCCACAACTCCCAGGGCAGGTTGCTTTATAACTCTCTACACACAAGTAATGACCTTCAGCTGGCCTTGACTCTTGACAGTGAAGTAAGCGATGCTTCAAGCGGGTTTTGTTCGCCGCTTTATGAATATGTGCACAGATTTGAAAGCCGTGAAGAGGAGCTCCCGAGCCTTGTTGTAATTCTCCAGTATGAGATGAACGCACCAAATACATATAGCTTAGTTAGATAAATAGGGTAATTAAAAAAAGCAGAAACGCGAACAATTTTTACCTGGTGTTATGTATGTGATATATCTCTTAATATGTCATTGCTGACTAGTTGTTGAAGCGCAGTAAGATATTATATAAAACAATCTTTCTGGGAGAATTATGAGGTTTGGATATATATCTGGCAGGATACGCCGCTCGGAAATGATTATTTCTTCAGGCGATTGTGTCTAAAAGAAGAATAGATAGAATTAGGGAAAAATCGAATATGGCAAAAATGCAGCTACTGTGAATGGCACAAGTCATGCACGACGACACACCACGACTAGTCTAGTCTCAGTCATGGATGGGACAGACATGCACGACGACACACCACGACTAGTCTAGTCTCAGTCATGGATGGGACAGACATGCACACAAAACTCCAGAGAATATGTGAGAAATCCATTCTGACCTTTCAGTTACCCCGGGAACAAGAGACTCCCCTCAAATATTGACAGTGAGATAGAGAGCCAAGATATACACCTGCATGTACAAGTAGACAGTCCATGCCTGTGTCTGCCAGCCTGAGTCTCTCAATTATTTACAGATTATGTGGGTCGCTGCTAACATGATGTTGTCAGGTGTCAGCAGAGTGAGCACCTCTTTCATTCAGCCTGTGATGGTCAGCGGGGGAGGCGATAAGTAGAGCTCAAGTGAAGGTGCAAAAATTCTTTTATATTTTCCCTTAATCTTACTGAACTTCTGCGTATGAACACGGCGCCAGAAGAGCAACAAAAGCAATCCTAGGTTTTGTTTTATTTCACACAAAGTCCGATCGTTCGTCTTACTTTTAAGCAACGTGAACCTCTATCGGAGATTGCCCGTGCTAACTGTGTGGTCGTAATAGCATTTTACCGACTCGAACTAGGAAACACGAGGCTACATACAGTATACAGTGTATATCTCAATAGTCCATATACACACGGACTTCCAAATACAAACAATACCTCACTAGTCGGGAATCGAACCCTGGACCTCTATGCCGTGGTAGCGACCCTTGTTCACACGCACACTGAAATTCCACTGTAGGAGAAGATAAA
>NW_024729078.1:0-13461 GCF_018991925.1 Homarus americanus
TCTTCTTTGAAAAGAAACTATTAAGTAATATTTTACCACCCTCAGCAGTCTGGTTTATATATGTTGATGATGTATTATGTCTCTGGCCATGTAATGAGGACCTAAAAGCTTTCCTGCCACAACTTAACAACTTAGCCCCCTCGATCAAATTCACTGTGGAATTAGAGCAAGACTGTAAATTGCCATTCCTAGACTGTCTGATACACAGAATAGGTAACACTTTTAAGTTCAGTATTTATAGAAAACCAACTAATGTGTGTTCATACATTCATTATTATTCTGCGCACCATAATAAAGTCAAACAGTCAGTATTTTCAACAATGTTTTTACGTGCCTTGAGAATTTGCAGTCCGGAATTCATCGATGAGGAATACTAATATATATATAATATTGGCTCAAACCTTAAATACCCTAGATCTTCCATAGACAAATGCTTAAACATTACTAAGAAAACTTTTTATAGAACTGACCCCAAGCCCACCCATGACCATAAGAATATCTTAATATTACCATTTCACAAAAATTTCTCACACATTCCTGCACAGCTAAAAACCTGGAACGTCAATGTGGCATTTAAAAACTCATGCACTGTTAAACAAATGTTAATCAAGAACTCCCCCAACAACACAATTGGTTGCATTTATAAAGTTCCTTGCAAGGAATGTAACATGTTTTACTTAGGCCAGACAGGTAAAGATCTTGCAACTAGAATTAAACAACACAAATACAGTGTTAGGACAGGCCAGGAATCCAATGCTCTGTTTGTTCATTTGACGGATAACAAGCATTGCATTGACTGGGATAATGCCTCCTCAATATTACCATGTAATTCAATTGATAGTAGGAACATCATAGAATCTAGTCTTATTAAACATACCGAAGCATTCAACATGAATTTGAGTAACGGCATGTACAAGCTGGACAATTTTGTAATTAAGAAGATTTGTGATCAGGTGAGAAGGCCGGGTCACTTGACCATCTGACCTGACCACCAACCGTTGTGTGCTATTTAAAGATTAGTAGGGTCATTACCTAATACCTGACCATTGTGGACCTGGTCTCACCCTCCTCTGTATATATACACACCTTGATTTGTATTACTCTCTCTAGTCTGTACTCACCCCTGAAGATGTGAATTACACGAAAGCGCTTGGGAACTTCGTGTTTTCTTCTTCATTATCATATATATATATATATATATATATATATATATATATATATATATATATATATATATATATATATATATATATATATATATATATATATATATATATATATATATATATATATATATATATATATATATATATATATATATATATATATATATATATATATATATATATATATATATATATACAGTAGCTAAATTGCTTGAACTCAATCAGGTTCCAGAGGTCTGGATTGCTTGGCGTTAGATTCAACTTGAAACCATTGTTTCAATGGGTTTGAGTAGTGGTTCCAGCTCACCGAAAATTTTCTAACTTCAACAAAAATGGCGGAAAAATTTACTTACTTTGAGGTGTGTATGTAGAAGGCTCCTGGATGATGGTGATGATGTGCATTTGAAGTGGGAGGTGCAGGAGGAGAAGGGAGAAGAGAAGGAAGTGGAGGTGGAGGAGAAGCATTTTACTGCTTCTTGGAAGGTGAGTCACCTTCCATGAAAATGTCAGGAACCTCTGGACTGACAGATTCTCCACCATGAACATCCTCTCTCTTTCTTGAAGTGGAAGGCTGAGGGCTAGCATCTTGTTCCCTCTGCCTTTTACTGAAGAAAGTGTCAATTGTGGTCTGTGGGGCATCTGTCCTCCTCACCATTAACTTATGTTTAAAGAAGGAGACCACTGAGTCCTCAACATGACACAAAGCTAGTTCAGTTTTTTCCACTTCTGGGTGCTTTGAAGCCAGTTCCCTGAACTTCTCCCAGTGGTAAATCACATCTTTCAACTGTGTAGCTGACATATGGTCATCACTTTCAATTTCCTCCTCACCACTGTCAGCCTCTACCCGTAACATCTCATCCAGTTCCTTCAAGTCATTAGGAGTAAGTTCCTCCTCATGAGACATCACAAGCTCTTCCACATCCTTCTCCTCCACTTCAAGACCCAATGACTGACCAATGGACACCATCTCCTGGTCCAACTCTGTGTCATCCTCAAATCCCTCAAAATCATGGACTACTGATGGCCACAGTGCTTTCCATGAAGAATTGAGGGTTCTATTGGAGACTTCTTGCCATGATGACACAATCAATTTTACAGCCTCCAGGACGTTGAATTGTGTCTTCCAGAACTGTTTCAGTGTTAGTTCAGGATCAATGGAAGTTGCCTGATGACACCTCCTAAACATTTTCTTCATGTACAACTTCTTGAAGTTGTTGATCACATTCTGGTCCATTGGCTGTATGAGTGATGTAGTGTTTGGAGGCAAAAACAACACTTTCACAAAGTCAAATTTATACTCCAAATTTCTGGCAAGGTCAGGGTCATGACCAGGAGCATTATCCATGAGGAGAAGAGCCTTTAAAGGGAGTTTATTGGTGGTTAGGTAGCTCTTGACAGAGGGGCAAAACACATCAACAGCCCATTCATTAAAGAACTGTCTTGTCACCCATGCCTTACGGTTGGACTTCCAATAAACTCCAAGCATTGTTCTTACCACTTTCTGTTGCTTGAACACCCTGGGGTTTTCAGAGTGGTAGACAAGCATAGGCTTCAGTCGGAAATCCCCTGAAGCATTGGCACCAAGCAATAGAGTGAGACGGTCTTTCATGGGTTTATGCCCAGGTAAAGAGGCTTCATCCTTGGTGATGAATGTTCTTTTGGGCATCTTTTTCCAGAACAGCCCAGTTTCGTCCACATTGAACACTTGCTGTGGAAGATAATTTTCTTCTTCCATCAGTTTTTTAAATTCATCTAAAAACTTTGCTGCCCCTTCTTTATCAGCACTAGCAGCTTCACCATGCCTAACAACACTGAAAATGTCACTTCTTTTCTTAAATTTTTCGAACCAGCCTTTGCTGGCCCGAAAATCTTCAAATTCTGTGCCTGAAGAACCAGGTTGATCTGCCTTTAAATGTTCGTAAGTCTCCCTGGCTCTTTCACAAATGAATTCAGTAGAAACTGAATCACCTTTCATCTGTTTTTCCCTAATCCAGATGATAAGTAACCTCTCAGTTTCTGCAATTAGGGATCTACTTTTAAACACTCTTGTAGATTTGTCTCTCACTTTCACTTCTTTAAATTTGTCTTTCTGTGCAAGAATTGTCGACACAGTTGATGTCGACATGCCATATTCTTTGCATAGCGCATTTGTTCTAATGCCTTGTTCGTGTTTTTTTATGATTTCCTGCTTGGTTTGGATTGAAATAGCTTTTCTTGATCTCTTAGGCCCCATGCTGGATTCAAACAATGTCAACACGTGCTTTTCAAAGTTAAACTCGTTGTAAATAAAGAATATTTTCTTTAAAATAACACTGCACTGCGCTATATGTTGTCAATATGTAAAATAAATTTCAAAATGACCAATAATTTGCTTGGAAACACAGAAAAAAAGCGTTTAGTTGAAGAGAGTCTCAAGCAAGATGTTACCTCCACTGAAAACAGAGAGACTAATGCCTGTTTGCTGTGTTAAGAGGCTGGATGCCACGCATTAAACTAGTCACTTTACCTTCAATTATGTTCAGTAATTGTTAAAATGATTAAAAAATTGAATATTAAACTTTTAAAATTATTGAATAGTATAAACTTCTTGATATATACTAAAATAGTAAGGAATTTAAGCCCTAGAGCCGATTTATGTATTGGCGGACTAATACTACAGCTGGTTAACCGAGGGGTTGCTCGTTAACCGAATTTAAGAATCTTATGGGAGGCAGGTCGTTAACCGAGGCGCTCGTTAACCGAGGGACCACTGTGTGTGTGTGTGTGTGTATATATATATATATATATATATATATATATATATATATATATATATATATATATATATATATATATATATATATATATATATATATACAGTATTACCCCGCCTAACGCGGTTTCACTTAGCGCGTTTTATCATATACGCGGTGCCTCGCCAGAGCTGAACTTTCACTTAACACGGATTTTTTCATCATATACGCGGTGAGTGTCCGGCTCGAGAAGCTATTTTTAGATTTGCCACACGCGCCACCCGCCCGCCCGCCTGCCTGCCTCTCCCTCCTCCTCCCTCCGCTTGGGCAAGCCGCGCGGTAAGGTTGCGCAGTGTGTGTCTTTGTTGCGTTATCACCGACGTCATATGACGTATCGGACTGTGATTGGCCATGCATCCCTAACCCCCCTCTGCTGCTAGCTGTAGTTGGCTTAAAGTATTATGACGTGACCACCCCAGGGAGGGAGGGAGGGAGGAAAGACGACGCTTGACCTAGCCGCGGCAGTTTCATCCCTCAAGGCCACACCGTGTAAACGCGCATCCATTGTTCCGTAAAATGGCTTCCGCCGGACCACCACCGCCACCAGAGAGAGACCTTTCCTTACCTGGACCCAGCGGCACTAAGCCAAAGACGACACGACGTTCCCTAAGCTACGAGGTGAAGTACCAAATTGTTCAAGATTTGGAGAAAGGAACACGGCAAGTTGATCTCGCGCGCCAGCATGGCGTCAACGAATCTACGATTCGCACGATCAAGAAGGATGCAGCCAAGATCAAAGAGCACATGAAAATCACAAAGTCTGCAGGTGCTTCATCTATCAGGTATTGCCAGAACAGGGTGCTGGCAAAAGTGGAAAATTTGCTGGTGAGTTATTTGATTCGTCAGGCGCGACGCAACATGGCGGTGGACACGCGCTCAGTGCAGGAGTACGCACGTGAGCTATACGCAACAGTGTCACGTAAGCTGGGAATTGCAGAGCCCAAACCCTTCAATGCTTCCTCTGGTTGGCTGCATAGGTTTAAGAAGAGGAACAAGATCACCAACATCAACATTGATGGTGAGGAAGCGAGTGCTGACCGTGTGGCGGCTAGAGATTTTCCTCCGTTCTTACGTGAGATTATGGAGGAAGGACAGTACACTGACGACCAGGTGTTTAACATGGACGAATCTGGTCTTTTCTGGAAAAAGTTACCTTCCAAGACCTTCGTTGTCCAGTCTGCCAGCAAGGTAAGGGGTCGGAAGTTGCAGAAGGAACGCATCACCATCCTGTTTACCACCAATGCCTCTGGTACCTGTAAACCAAAGTTATCGGTGATTCACACAGCCCGCAAGCCGCACGCCTACAAGAATATGGACATGAACAAGCTTAATGTCCACTGGCTAACCGCACGTAAGGCGTGGATGTCCTCTTCTCTGTCCCTCTTCTGGTTTGACAACTGTTTTGTTCCTGACGTGCAGAAATTCTGCGAGCAACAGAATGTTTCATTCAATATTTTGTTGCTCCTTGACAACGCACCAGGACACTCGCCCCTACTTATGGATCGTCACCCCCAACGTAAAAGTGGTCTTCCTTCCTCCCAACACTACGTCATTAATCCAGCCTATGGACCAGGAGTTGATCTGCAATGTGAAAGCTGCGTACTCTGCAAAGAAGTTCAAGCTCCTGAACGACTCTACCAACACCAAGGATGAGTTGCGTAAGCTGGGTGACACCGACAGCGAGAGTAAAAGCGACGAGGACAAGGAACAAGAGGCGGCGACTCAAGAACTTCTCGTCAAACAATTTTGGAAGAAGTTTAACGTTAAACAAGCTGTAGACTTCTTGGTGGAGGCATGGGATCTGCTGACTATTGCTACGATTCGTCACGCATGGAGACATGTGTTGCATGGCATACCAGGTGAGAGGAGGAGCGAACCTGTGACTGGTGAGGTTCAGACTGTTGCAGTAGCAGTGGACCTTGCCAGAGAAGCTGCGCTCAATATTACAGCTGAAGGCTTCTCCAAGACCACCAACGAAGACATCCTGGAGGTGATCAGAGATCCTGAAGTGACTGCCGACGAGATGTTGGAAGAAGAACACGCCAGTGAAGAGGAGGAAGAAGGTGCGTCATTCTCCGAAGAACCTAGTTTAAGTCAGTGATATTAAGTGTGCCATAGAGTTTGCAGAGAAAATTAAGTCCGTCCTTTCCCATGACGATGACCGCTATGAAGTCTTCCATACCTGGCTGGTGCAGGCTATGGAGCCGTACATCATGGTGTATCATGACAACATAAACACCAGCCGTCAAAAAAGCATAACCGAGTTCTTCGCCCGCAACCCACCACAGCCAGTGATAGTGACAGTGAAGTTGACTTTGAGGGATTTGTCAGGGAAGCCCTGACAACTGTAAGTGACAGTGATGGTGATTCACCTAGTAATGGTGATTCACCTGAGGGCCAGTAATCTGCCCTCTGCCTCGGAACCAGCCTCCATCCCCGTATGCCGACCCATCTCTTCTACTACCGTAAGTGTTCCACCTAACTTTTAGTTTCTCTAACGTAACCTTCATTTTTCCTATGTTAACCTTTATTTTTCCTAACCCAACCTCTTCTATATTACTTGTTTTTTCATACCATCATAAAGTTAAGATAAAATTTTTACTACAACATAGTTATGTGTCGTCAAAAAGTGGAGTTTGGGGGTCGGGCTGGTTTCTATTGGAATTAATCCCATATGTTCTGTTGTTCACTTAACGCGGATTTCACTTAACACGGGACCCTCTGGGTTCAATTGACCGCGTTAAGTGGGGTACAACTGTGTGTGTATATATATATATATATATATATATATATATATATATATATATATATATATATATATATATATATATATATATATATATATATATATATATATATATATATATATATATATATATATATATATATATATATATATATATATATATATATATATATATATATATATATATATATATATATATATATATTTTTTTTTTTTTTCATATACAATGAAAAAGTGGATAAGATAAATCTGATAAAATCACCACGGGAAAATGGAAAATTGGCCAGACCTGGTCTCACCCTCCTCTGTATATATACCTTGATTTGTGTTACTACTCTCTCTCTAATTACAGCGCTTAGGAACCGTGTTTTCTTCTTTCCTTGTGGTTATCAGCATATATATATATATATATATATATATATATATATATATATATATATATATATATATATATATATATATATATATATATATATATATATATATATATATATATATATATATATATATATATATATATATATCTCTCTCTCTCTCTCTCTATCTTGATAAAATCACACGGGAAAAGGGAAACAACGGAGCACCTTAGCTTTCGTCTTTATTCAAGACATCTTCAGAGGCAAGTGGATTACATGGACAGAGAGAGGCTTAAATATACAGGGTGACCTTAAAAACATTAGGTCAGGTCATAATGATGTCATCCACTAATCCCCACACCAACACACACGTAGAGGAGCTTAAGAGAAGGGGGGTGACGTGACTAGTCAGGTCAGGTAAAAAATAAGGGACCCACAAAATAACTATCATACAACTATATCAAAGGTTTTCAAAGCATTTTTAACCTTTACCTTATATGTATGGATTGATCAAAACACAAGGTTAACAATCCATTACGTCCTATCGTGGCTGGTAAAGATGCTATCCCCTCTTACAGGCCAAATATCTAATTCACATATACACAATAGCAGTGATTTAATTCATAAACTCAAGAAACACAATGAACCTTGCGAATTAATAAGTTTTGATGTAAATTCACTGTTCACTAGAGTACCTGTGAAAGATCTACTTTCATTTCTTAAAGATAAATTACAGCTGTTAGATTTAACTATTGAACATGATACTTTCCTCAAATTGATAGAGTTATGCATAACTGACAATGTGTTTAGAGCAAATGGGAAGTTCTACAAGCAAATATTTGGCATGAGCATGGGTAATTGTCTTTCTGCTCCTCTAGCCTGTATTTATATGGAGTTTTTTGAGTCTAGATTACTACCCAATATAGTGGACTTTATTCCTCCATGGTATAGATATGTAGATGATGTTCTCTGTCTTTGGCCTAGAAACAGTGACCCTTTGGAATTTTTAGACAAGCTTAATGATATTGTCCCAAATATCACATTCAAAATTGAAAGAGAAATAAATGGATCCCTTCCATTCCTTGATATGCTTATCATGAGAAATGGCCAAAGCTACAAATTTAAGGTATACAGAAAGCCCACACAGGTAGACAGTTTCATTCACTTTTTATCGAATCACCCGGAGTCTACCAAAATGTCAGTTTTTTCTGCTATGTTCTTAAGATGTCTGCGTATTTGTGACTGAATTTATTGACGATGAATTGAATCACATTCGTTCCATTGCACAGAAACTCGGGTACCCTTCTGTGTTTGTTGATCGTTGTTTTAAAAGGGCTAAAAAATCCTTTCATTCCTCTCAAACCAGACAAATTCCTACACTTAAGAATATTTTAACTCTGCCCTATCGTAATGAATTTGTCCCGTTAGTTCGGTCCCTCAAGCTTCTAAATATTAATGTTGTTTTCAAGTATGACTCAACCATTACCAATATGTTAATAAGAAATAGCCCAAGTTTGAATGTAAATGGAAGTGTTTATTGTATTCCATGTAGCAAATGTAATTGTAATTATGTAGGTCAGACAAGAAAAACACTGCAGCTCAGAATCAGACAACATAAGTATAATATCAGAACAGCATCTGAAAGTAGTGTCGTGTTCGTCCATGTTAGGAATAATAATCACCCCATTGCTTGGGAAAAATGCTTAGAAGTATTTAAATAATTTTGTGTAACAGAAAGACTTCTGGATGAAGCTAGTTTGATTAAGGTATTGAAATCAATAAACCTTAGTGATGGTCAGTTCAAAACTGATATGTTACATAAATTTATTTGTCAGTGGCCCAAGGTTAAAAATGCTTTGAAAACTTTTGATATAGTTGTATGATAGTTATTTTGTGGGTCCCTTATTTTTTACCTGACCTGACTAGTCACGTCACCCCCCCTTTTCTTAAGCTCCTCTACGTGTGTGTTGGTGTGGGGATTAGTGGATGACATCATTATGACCTGACCTCATGTTTTTAAGGTCACCCTGTATATTTAAGCCTCTCTCTGTCCATGTAATCCAGTTGCCTCTGAAGATGTCTTGAATAAAGACGAAAGCTAAGGTGCTCCGTTGTTTCCCTTTTTCCGTGTGATTTTATCAAGATTTATCTTATCCACTTTTTCATTGTGGATCTACATGAAATATATATATATATATATATATATATATATATATATATATATATATATATATATATATATATATATATATATATATATATATATATATATATATATATATATATACACACACAATATTTTATAATCGCAGTCATGGACTGAATATTCTATGCAAAAAATATAAATTTTAAATTAATTATTTCTAGTGTGGTCGACTTCCTACACAAAGACAGGCTATAAATAGCCATCTTATCTCAACCTCCTTCCTTCCCCCTCCATCCCTCTGTTCTCAGAGAGGTCTTGGTAAATAACTTTTGTTTGTTTATTTTCATTGTTTGTCTAATTTATCATGTTGTATCAAAGTAATATTACTAAAAGTTTTAGGCAGCTACCAAACAGGGAGATACTACCGCCTGGGAAGATATTGGAAGCACAATGTACAGTATTGTCTAATGGTAGACCCTACTTCCATATGGCATCACAAAAATTGTGACCAAGTCTTAGGTTGCTGATCTATCTTTCTGCCTCATTTACACACAATTGCAGAGTTTCAATTGTTTCTCTTCCTTTGACAACACAACATACATACAATATAATGTTTCTCACCTTTGATCTTTTTTCCATTTATTTATGGTTGGTTATTTAAAATAATGCCAATTCACTTCAAGTATTGGCATCAAATTTTACCGGCTGGTGTACACTAGTGACTCACTTAAGCGGCAGTTATTTAATTGGAACTAATGTTGGTGTGAGTAAAATATTTCCATTTACTTGAAATAGATTTGCCGATTTATTTGTTTATTTATTTATTTATAATATACTGTAATATATTAAACACACTGCAAGTATTTTCTTTAATTATATACTTGTTTCGCAAAAAAGGGAGGCTACCATTATACCTGGTAGGTGAAGTTGACCAGACATTTATGGTGATCATTAAGGACCAAACTCCGAATCCATGACGTGACTTCTGTTCATCATTTATATCCTAAATTTACCACTGTCGGTAGTTTCAAGAATTAATGCAGTCATTTACTGAATATTCTTTGTAAAAAAATAAAATTTAAATTAATTATTTATAGGAGATAAGTATTATGATCAGTAAATATACAGATATGCATTACTGACCACCTCCGAACACAAGGACGGCTAAAAATAGCCACAGGCGGTCACAGTCAAGGTCACTTTCCCTTTCTTGTCACTGGCAAATGAGGGGTGTTGGGTGATGATAGCAGCTGTGTTTATTACCGGGGTATATTGTTCTTTTACGGTATGTTAGACTGGTTTATAATACATTTTTATTATTTTAATATACCGGTAATCTTCATTTTAATCCAGCTTCCCAAACGTAAGTTTCAGTATAAAATAATTAATGGTAGGACTTTGTGAGTGGTTTACCATGTTTCCATCACCACTCTTGACACGCTAAACCGCAATATTTAAGAGGTAAGAATTTTATCTCTGGTGCTTAAGACAACCCCCTAAATTTGGGCTCATTTATATATGGTTCAAATTCCGTCTTGTAGGCCGAGATATACGGTAGTTATTATTTATCATATTTAGATCACGAGAGAGACACCTTACGGGACGCCACAAAACTCGCGTGCTCCCCGCACCGGCCACAAAAATGCCGGCAATTTTAAAACTACCTGCAGACAATTTTGGGTACATCCAGAGTGTCATCCGCGAATAATCGAATGCAGCAAAATAAAAATTTGCGAGTTATCTGGGGATGCAGTACTGTATTAAACTTATTAATTGTCATTACTCACCGAGTGTACAGAGTATCTTATATATTTTTAAACTTGTACGAACTGTATTATTGTGATTTGTTTACACCATTTATGTGCCCTGGTAACATTTGTTTGTAAGAAAACTAACACAAAAAGGTATTTTAACATTTTGAAAATGTTATATTTTGGTAAAATTTGTTTGAGTGCTGTTAAAAAGTATGTTTAGCAAACACTGAGGACATAGTTTTCAAATTGCAGTTTATAGATCGACTTATCTGCCAGGTATAGGCCCACATAAACAATTTATGTTGAAATAATTAAGGTCGTCTTATACGCCGGGTCGACTTATATGCCGCAATATACAGTAAGTTAATGGAAATAACATGGGATGATTAGATGCCTCCTCTTGAATTGCAGTAAGACATAACAAGTCATATATACAGTTACATAATTTATTATGAGGGACTTAAAATCAAGAAAATAATAAATATGACTTATCTTGAGGGGACATGTTCTCCTGGCACCGTGGGCTGGACACTCATAATAGACTATAAACATGGCATTCCCCGAGTTAGGACCTTGTTCAAAAGCCAGAACAGTGTTGATTCTACAGGTTAAAGACCATACAAAACAACATATCCCATACACAACAAATATAAATTCTGTAAATAAAGTTTTGTTAAACAATATTATGTAAGAAATGGGATTTTAGTTACAACCCTGGCCATAAAAGTCTTATCCCATACATAAATAATATAAATACTACAGTAGTTGTACTGTAAATAAAGTCATGTTAAACAATAATTAAAGTGAAAAAATACTTTAATTCGATATTTCTGTGGTATACTACGTACAGTACTGTATTGGGACCCCATTCTTAAGTGCAGGTGTGTGTAACTCAAGGACTGCCTATAGTAACAACAAAAATACAACTCAACAAAGTTTTCATATACAAAATGGTGATGATGTTGGGAGACTTAACACTACCAAAATAATAACTCATAACACAGTCCTCGGAGCCTACCTACCCAACTGACCAGCACCGTTTTGTCCACATTTGGTCTGCAACACTGAAATGAAACAATTACTTCCATGTATAGTGTAAACATGTCATCCAAAATTATAGTTTTATATTACATTATTTCTAAGATTCATTAGAGTATTTTAATGATTATTCCACATCTTTTATAGTTTATATAATAACAATGTCATCTGCCAGTTATCCCCCACACTTAATGTTAAGGTTTTCATCCCCACCATTAAACAACCTGTAATTCTTTTAAATGTTCAGTGCGATATTGTCCAATTAAAAATAAATTCCACTGTTGCTGTTATAAGAACTTGCTGTATATTCTTTGTTAATACTATATGTTAAATATCTGGCTAAATTTACACTTTTGTCTGAGGGGGAGCAGCCACATGTCTTCACCTACATATAAACCGACGCTAGAAGTCGAGTGACGGCAGCTGTACTGTCATACTCTACTGGAATGTATCGCGACTAGACGTGGGTTAAGGTTTCCCAGTTATTGACAATCAAATCACTGAGAAATACCACAATATCATCATTATTGTACAGTACATACCTTATTGTGCTGTCAGACCAAACACCAGGGGATAACACTGTCTTTAAGTCTCTGAAGATCCACTGTTTTGGGAGTTATGTGTCAGCACCTGTATAAAAGATTATCTCATATATGGTGCATTGTATTATATTACCAGAAGTTCCTTATTTCACACAATACATAGTTCTCTTTGGTCATGCTGTTTGACTGCAGTTAACCTACTCTAACCCCCACCAGATAGCATTAAGGATGTTTAATTGTCAGGTAAAATAAGCAAAGGTGTTTAATCGTTGGTCAGGTGAAATAAGCAAAGGTGTTTAATCGTTGGTCAGGTGAAATAAGCAAAGGTGTTTAATCGTTGGTCAGGTTAAACAAGCTAGGATGTGAATCATTTAGATCTCTAGATATTTTACACCAACAACTTCAATCACAAATACAAATTATTAAACTTCCATCTAGCAGCCTATATTGGGAGACAAGTCCACTAGAATGGGGATGTCTGATGTGAAACCCCCATCTAATGAACATCCCCTTCCATATATAGTCCATTAGATAAAGGTTACGCTGTACTTATAAAGCCAAGAAGGTTACTCACCAAGTGAGGGTCTGGGATGCCTCCCAAAAGGCAGCGGCAGATGCAACCAATCCGTCGCCTCGAACGTCTTTCAATAAAACAGTACAATCAGCAGGCAAGACATCTTTCCCTTCTGTAGCTATTCCTCTATGTTGGCTTCATGGCTGGCCAGGACTTCCTCAATGTTTCACTGTGGACTGTATTGTTCTCTCGTACTGAATCCATGTAGAAAAAGAAAAAAGGAAGCTAATATTACACTTAACAAAACAAGAATTTTGCTCCATTACCTATAAATATAAAAAGAGCAGCATCAATACAGAAGCTAATAATTCTTGTTCCTTGTCCTGAAAGGTTTTCAAGGAAGATAC
>NW_024729079.1:0-10000 GCF_018991925.1 Homarus americanus
AAAATATTAAATTCAAGACTTATAGCCTTTTTAACACAACATGGGAAAACTAACAACAGACAACATGGATTTATGCCCAATAGAAATACCCTAACTGCAATAGCTATAATAACGGAAATAATTGCAATAGAAAAAAGCAAGGGTAACCAGATCAATATAATTTTAAGGGATGTTTCTAAGGCTTTTGATAAAGTTGGGCATTTAGGCTTGAAATATAAAATATTAAAACTGGGACTTAACGAATACATGCTAAGAATATTGTGTAACTATTTAGATGATAGGAGAGCACAAATTCAAATTGGAAACTTTTTAGGAACTATGTTTAATCTTGAGAGTGGAGTACCTCAAGGAGGATGCCTTTCTCCAACACTATATACAATTTATACTTCAGACACACCTCAACCTACCCCCTTTAGTGAATATGTAATGTTTGCTGATGATATTACTCAAATAGTATCATACCCAGGAAAATCAACTCAATTTATGGCACTCTACACGGTAAGAGCGATAAAAACATAAAATGATTTTGAGAAAAAATGGAAAATCAGGACAAATACAACCAAGAAATAATACCAATAGCCAAGATTAAAACAAGTCCAGTAATAGTCGACCAGGAACTATACCCATACGACACTGAAGGTAGGATGCTTGGATTAAAACTAACAAAAAGAGGATATATAACATACTTAAAAGATAAAGAAACGACAGGCAAGAATAAGATTATCAAAATAAAACGCTTTAAGAACCTTAGCATTAATAACAAAAGAAAGATTTATATTGCCCTTTGTCAAATCAATTATGGACTACCCACCCATCCCATTGAACACCCTTAGTAAAACGTGCATTAAAAGGTTACAAAACAGTACAAAATATAGCCTCAGATTTATATATATAACATAAAAATATACAGACCACATCAATAATGAACAGCTACACAAGAGAGCAAACCTCTTAGCAATCAATGTAGATATACACAACAAAGCTGTAAATATTTGGAAAAAAGTGACTGAACTTAACACAGAAACATATCAAAACTGGAAAAATAATATAGACAGGAAGAAGTAATTGAACCACCTCCTGCCTCAATATACACATTTCTACATAAAACATTACTAGAGGAATAAAGATGAGAGTGACCAACCAGCTCCACTAAGAACCTGGCATACAGTGTACCTTTAGACTAACACAACTAACACTTAACTAACACCAAAAAAAAATGTGACTACCCTCCCAGTTACACAAGGACCTGGGCGGGCTCACTAACTCCAACAATAACAAAAATAATAATAATAAGCAGCATTATATAAATAAACCAATATTAATACAAAGGTCTGACGACCCAAGGGAGCAGAACAAAGACAAAACACCAATAAGAAAGATGAAGCGATCTGGTTGAGCCCAGATTCTTTCTACTCCTACTGTATTTCAGTTTCACCACCTTTTTCTTCAATTCCTAATAATCTTCTTTCACCTCTTAACTAATGACTTCGTATCGTATCGTACTATCTAGCCTAAACTGTTTAGCCTGACGTAGAGTTTTTTAATAAATCTGGTGATATGGAACCACACACAACCCCCCTTAACCTGGGATAATGCAATCAAATGGATAATTGCTAACTATTCTCAGAGATAATGCAATCAAATGGTTAGTTGCTAACCGGGGGCTGCGCCCCCGGACCCCCTGTGTTAGATACTGTATTTGGTCATGATGAATTGTTTATTAGACTATAAGAAATCCTCTTCCTTCTTGTATTGGCAAGGGGAGTTTGCTTTAACTTAGGTATGCTAGCCTAAGTAAAAACAGATGCCCCTTCCTTATTGGTGTTGTCGATGGCACAGCACAGCACAGCACCGTGCCTATGACGAAATCAACTTCATTAAACTCAACTCATACTTCAAATGCACCAAGAGAACTTGCACACCCGAATGGAAGACCGTCAGAGTCAATGGAGGGCCGATTTAATAGCATACTATACAAAATGATCCGAGAATCTGCAAATACCGAGTGGGAGACGGTCGTCAAAGCGTCCGCCCTTGTATGCTGGATGGCACTATTTCACTATAGTAAGGGGTAGGGGCACCTCGGTCATATTATACAACATACCAAAGAAGTTCCACACCCGCATGGGAGACCATCAGAGTCAATCGGGGTCGATTTGATAGCATACTACAGAAACTTGCACACCCGAATGGGAGACCGTCAAAGTCAATCCGGGGTCGATTTGATAGCATACTACAGAAACTTGCACACCCGAATGGGAGACCGTCAAAGTCAATCGGGGGTCGATTTAATAGCATACTACAGAAACTTGCACACCCGAATGGGAGACCGTCAAAGTCAATCGGGGATCGATTTGATAGCATACCACAGAAACTTGCACACCCGAATGGGAGACCGTCAAAGTCAATCGGGGGTCGATTTAATAGCATACTACAGAAACTTGCACACCCGAATGGGACACCGTCAAAGTCAATCGGGGGTCGATTTGATAGCATACTACAGAAACTTGCACACCCGAATGGGAGACCGTCAAAGTCAATCGGGGATCGATTTGATAGCATACCACAGAAACTTGCACACCCGAATGGGAGACCGTCAAAGTCAATCGGGGGTCGATTTAATAGCATACTACAGAAACTTGCACACCCGAATGGGAGACCGTCAAAGTCAATCGGGGGTCGATTTGATAGCATACTACAGAAACTTGCACACCCGAATGGGAGACAGTGAAAGTCAATCGGGGGTCGATTTAATAGCATACTACAGAAACTTGCACACCCGAATGGGAGACAGTCAAAGTCAATCGGGGGTCGATTTAATAGCATACTACAGAAACTTGCACACCCGAATGGGAGACCGTCAAAGTCAATCGGGGGTCGATTTAATAGCATACTACAGAAACTTGCACACCCGAATGGGAGACCGTCAAAGTCAATCGGGGGTCGATTTGATAGCATACTACAGAAACTTGCACACCCGAATGGGAGACAGTCAAAGTCAATCGGGGGTCGATTTAATAGCATACTACAGAAACTTGCACACCCGAATGGGAGACCGTCAAAGTCAATCGGGGGTCGATTTAATAGCATACTACAGAAACTTGCACACCCGAATGGGAGACCGTCAAAGTCAATCGGGGGTCGATTTGATAGCATACTACAGAAACTTGCACACCCGAATGGGAGACAGTCAAAGTCAATCGGGGGTCGATTTAATAGCATACTACAGAAACTTGCACACCCGAATGGGAGACCGTCAAAGTCAATCGGGGGTCGATTTAATAGCATACTACAGAAACTTGCACACCCGAATGGGAGACCGTCAAAGTCAATCGGGGGTCGATTTGATAGCATACTACAGAAACTTGCACACCCGAATGGGAGACAGTCAAAGTCAATCGGGGGTCGATTTAATAGCATACTACAGAAACTTGCACACCCGAATGGGAGACCGTCAAAGTCAATCGGGGGTCGAGCATACTACAGAGGCACACCCGTGGGAGACGATTTAATAGCACGGGGTCGATTGATAGCATATTGCACACCCGAATGGGAGACCGTCAAAGTCAATCGGGGGTCGATTTAATAGCATACTACAGAAACTTGCACACCCGAATGGGAGACCGTCAGAGTCAATCGAGGGTCGATTTAATAGCATACTATACAAAATGATCCGAGAATGTGCACACACCGAGTGGGAGACGGTGATGAAAGCGTCCGCCCTTGTACACTGGATGGCACTATTTCACTATAGTAAGGGGTAGGGGCACCTCGGTCATATTATACAACATACCAGAGAAGTTCCACACCCGCATGGGAGACCGTCAAAGTGAATCGGGGGTCGATTTGATAGCATACTACAGAGAACTTGCACACCCGAATGGGAGACCGTCAAAGTCAATCGGGGGTCGATTTGATAGCATACTACAGAGAACTTGCACACCCGAATGGGAGACAGTCAAAGTCAATCGGGGGTCGATTTAATAGCATACTACAGAAACTTGCACACCCGAATGGGAGACCGTCAAAGTCAATCGGGGGTCGATTTGATAGCATACTACAGAAACTTGCACACCCGAATGGGAGACCGTCAAAGTCAATCGGGGGTCGATTTGATAGCATACTACAGAAACTTGCACACCCGAATGGGAGACAGTGAAAGTCAATCGGGGGTCGATTTAATAGCATACTACAGAAACTTGCACACCCGAATGGGAGACAGTGAAAGTCAATCGGGGGTCGATTTAATAGCATACTACAGAAACTTGCACACCCGAATGGGAGACCGTCAAAGTCAATCGGGGGTCGATTTAATAGCATACTACAGAAACTTGCACACCCGAATGGGAGACCGTCAAAGTCAATCGGGGGTCGATTTGATAGCATACTACAGAAACTTGCACACCCGAATGGGAGACAGTCAAAGTCAATCGGGGGTCGATTTAATAGCATACTACAGAAACTTGCACACCCGAATGGGAGACCGTCAAAGTCAATCGGGGGTCGAGCATACTTTACAAAATGATCCGAGAATCTGCACACACACCGAGTGGGAGACGGTGATGAAAACGTCCGCCCTTATATGTTCGATTGCACTATTTCACTATATTAAGGGGAGAGGGTGCCTTCGCACACATATTCGGTGTGAAATATCTTCCGCCCCCCAGCGGAGCGCTTCGGCGCCTCTGCGAAGCAAAGCGCGGCATTCAAAACAACAACCAAAATTGCCGTCGCTTTCCCTTCCCTGCCCTGCAATGGCTGAGCAGCAGCAGAAGAAGAGAGAGAGAAAATAGTCTCATGGGGTCAGAGGAATGGCAGTGGAGCGCGATCTATGAATTTCACTAGCCAGGTCTGTCTCCCAATTGAACATTATTACTCTCTCGGCGCACACGTCGCCACCACGGTTTCCGCGACAGCAGCAGCATCATGATGTTGCGTCTATTGTAAGTCCGGAACCGGGTTATTCGGCTGTTCGCGAACAGTCGGGTTTTAATTGCCTAACAAACGATCAAACAACTTCCACTCTCGAGGTGCGGTACGGTGACTGTCCTATCGTCCGCTCTTGTATGCTGGATTGCACTATTTCACTATATTAAGGGAGAGGGTGCCTTCACACACCTATTCGGTGTGGAATATCTTCCGCCCCAGCGAGCGCGCGCTTCTCGGCAAAGCGCATTCAAAAACAACAACCAAAGTTGCTGTCGCTTTCCCTTCCTGCCCTGCAATGGCTGGAGCAGCAGCAGCAGAAGAAGAGAGAGAGAAAATAGTCTCATGGGGTCAGAGGAATGGCAGTGGCGCGATCTATGAATTTCACTAGCCAGGTCTGTCCCCAATTGAACATTATTACTCTCGCGCACACGTCGCCACCACGGTTTCTGCCACAGCAGCAGCATCATGATGTTGCGTCTATTGTAAGTCCGGAACCGGGTTATTCGGCTGTTCAAGCGAACAGTCGGGTTTTAACCTTGCCTAACAAACGATCAAACAACTTCCACTCTCGAGGTGCGGCACGGTGACCGTCCCTATCGTCCGCTCTTGTATGCTGGATTGCACTATTTCACTATATTAAGGGAGAGGGTGCCTTCACACACCTATTCGGTGTGGAATATCTTCCGCCCCAGCGGAGCGCTACGCCTCTAAGCAAAGCGCGCATTCAAAAACAACAACCAAAGTTGCCGCCGCTTCCTTCCCTGCCCTGCAATGGCTGGAGCAGCAGCAGCAGCAGCAGAAGAGAGAGAGAGAGAGAAAATAGTCTCATGGGGTCAGAGGAATGGCAGTGGAGCGCGATCTATGAATTTCACTAGCCAGGTCTGTCTCCCAATTGAACATTATTACTCTCTCGGCGCGCACGTCGCCACCACGGTTTCCGCGACAGCAGCAGCATCATGATGTTGCGTCTATTGTAAGTCCGGAACCGGGTTATTCGGCTGTTCGCGAACAGTCAGGTTTTAACCTTGCCTAACAAACGATCAAACAACTTCCACTCTCGAGGTGCGGCACGGTGACTGTCCTATCGTCCGCTCTTGTATGCTGGATTGCACTATTTCACTATATTAAGGGGAGAGGGTGCCTTCACACACATATTCGATGTGAAATATCTTCCGCCCCCCAGCGGAGCGCTTCGGCGCCTCTGCGAAGCAAAACGCGGCATTCAAAAACAACAACCAAAATTGCCGTCGATTTCCTCTCCCTGCCCTGCAATGGCTGGAGCAGAAGGAGAGCGAGAGAGAGAATAGTCTCATTGGGTCAGAGGAATGGCAGTGGAGCGGGCTAATGGCGAGTAGGCTCGCGATCTATCAATTACACTAGCCAGGTCGCTCTCCCTATTGAACATTATTACTCTCTCTCGGCGCACACGTCGCCACTGCGGTTTCCGCGACAGCAGCAGCAGCAGCATCATGATGTTGCATCCACCAATTAGTCCGGAACCGGGTTATTCGGCTGTCTGCAAACAGTCCGGTTTTAACCTTACCCAACAAACAACATCCACTCTCGAGGTGCGGTACGGTGAATGTCCTATCGTCCGACCTTGTATGCTGGATTGCACTATTTCACTATATTAAGGGGAGAGGGCGCCTTCACACACATATTCGATGTAAAATATTTTCCGCCCCCCAGCGGAGCGCTTCGGCGCCTCTGGGAAGCAAAGCGCGGCCTTCAAAAACAACAACCAAAATTGCCGTCGCTTCCCTGCCCTGCAATGGCTGGAGCAGAAGGAGAGAGATTTTAGTCTCATTGGATCAGAGGAATGGCAGCGGAGCGGGCTTATGGGGCGTAGGCTCGCGATCTATCAATTACACTTGCCAGGTCTCTCTTCCGTTTGGCCATTATTTACTCCGTCTCTCTCTCGGCGCACACGTCGCCACCCTACTAGTTTCCGTCACAGCATATGCTGCGGCCTTTCAGTCCGGAACGGGGCTCCCCTTCGCCTTGCTGTCTGCCCAACTTAGCGGACTTGCGTTGGCTGATCACCCCGTCTTCGCGTCTGTGCCGGCCTTCAATGCAGCGCCCAACCGTCTCTTGACCGAGATTCATTGCACTATTCCACGCGCAAACGGCTACCCTAAATGTGCATAGACAACGCTCATGGTTCAACACGACCAGGGCGCAGTCTGGGAGCCGAGTATACTAAAAAGAGAGTTTAGCAGCCAAAACTCGTCAAAGCACACGTTGGGTTACCCCATCACCTAACAACGATGATGGCGGTTCCCACCCGTGAAATACACAACCTAACCAATATTGGGCGACGATGGCGCTCATGAGCCCACGTCCCCACAAACAGTAAGAGAAAGAGAGAGAGGAGGAGATGGGCCAATGTGCGGTCCCTCGCCCAATGTCTTATGCCTCGCTGGGGCAAAGAGAAGAGAAGAGGAGCGGATAAGGGAGGAGATTGGCCAACGTGCGGTCCCTCGCCCAATGTCGGCTGCCTCGCTGGAGCTGGGTAAAGAGGAGAGGAGCGGATAAGGGAGGAGATTGGCACACACGGTGGCGCTGCCGGCGCCGAGGATAGCAAGAGAAGGTGCAGTTTGATCTGATCATCTGGTTTGCTATTTCTCTAAGGCCAACGTGCGGTCCCTCGCCCAATGTCGGCTGCCTCGCTGGGGCAAAGAGAAGAGGAGAGGATAAGGGAGGAGATTGGCACACACGGTGGCGCTGCCGGCGCCGAGGATAGCGAGAGAAGGTGCAGTTTGATCTGATCATCTGGTTTGCTATTTCTCTAAGGCCAACGTGCGGTCCCTCGCCCAATGTCTTCTGCCTCGCTGGGGCAAAGAGAAGAGGAGCGGATAAGGGAGGAGATTCGCCAACGTGCGGTCCCTCGCCCAATGTCGGCTGCCTCGCTGGAGCTGGGGCAAAGAGGAGCGGATAAGGGAGGAGATTGGCACACACGGTGGCGCTGCCGGCGCCGAGGATAGCAAGAGAAGGTGCAGTTAGATCTGATCATCTGGTTTGCTATTTCTCTAAGGCCAACGTGCGGTCCCTCGCCCAATGTCTTCTGCCTCTCTCTCAATCTCACTATTTTGGCCGCCGTGATAGGCGCCGCCAACAGCAGCAGCTACCTGGTTGATCCTGCCAGTAGTCATATGCTTGTCTCAAAGATTAAGCCATGCATGTGTAAGTACAAGCCGATTTAAGGCGAAACCGCGAATGGCTCATTAAATCAGCTATGTTTCATTGGATCTGTAAACCCACTTACTTGGATAACTGTGGCAATTCTAGAGCTAATACATGCAATTGGTCTCTGACCGCAAGGGAAGAGCGCTTTTATTAGTTCAAAACTGGTCGGGCCCCGGTCCGTAACCCACCTGTGGTGAATCTGAATAACTTCGGGCTGAGCGCACGGTCTCCGCACCGGCGCCGCTTCTTTCAAGTGTCTGCCTTATCAGCTTTCGATTGTAGGTTATGCGCCTACAATGGCTATAACGGGTAACGGGGAATCAGGGTTCGATTCCGGAGAGGGAGCCTGAGAAACGGCTACCACATCTAAGGAAGGCAGCAGGCACGCAAATTACCCACTCCCGGCACGGGGAGGTAGTGACGAAAAATAACGATGTGAGTCTCATCCGAGGCCTCGCAATCGGAATGAGTACACTTTAAATCCTTTAACGAGTATCCATTGGAGGGCAAGTCTGGTGCCAGCAGCCGCGGTAATTCCAGCTCCAATAGCGTATATTAAAGTTGTTGCGGTTAAAAAGCTCGTAGTTGGATCTCAGTTCCGGACTGACGGTGCACCGCCCGGTGTTTACTGTCACGCTCCGAATAGCCGCCCCGCCGGCTCGCACGGGATGCTCTTTGTCGAGTGTCCCGAGTGGCCGGAGAGTTTACTTTGAAAAAATTAGAGTGCTCAGAGTAGGCTATTTGAATGGCCCGAATGGTGATGTATGGAATAATGGAATAGGACCTCGGTTCTATTTTGTTGGTTTTCGGAACCAGAGGTAATGACTAATCGGAACAGGCGGGGGCATTCGTATTGCGACGCTAGAGGTGAAATTCTTGGACCGTCGCAAGACGAACTACTGCGAAAGCATTTGCCAAGGATGTTTTCATTAATCAAGAACGAAAGTTAGAGGTTCGAAGGCGATCAGATACCGCCCTAGTTCTAACCATAAACGATGCCAACTAGCGATCCGCCGGCGTTATTCCCATGACCCGGCGGGCAGCTTCCGGGAAACCAAAGTCTTTGGGTTCCGGGGGAAGTATGGTTGCAAAGCTGAAACTTAAAGGAATTGACGGAAGGGCACCACCAGGAGTGGAGCCTGCGGCTTAATTTGACTCAACACGGGAAACCTCACCAGGCCCAGACACCGGAAGGATTGACAGATTGAGAGCTCTTTCTCGATTCGGTGGGTGGTGGTGCATGGCCGTTCTTAGTTGGTGGAGCGATTTGTCTGGTTAATTCCGATAACGAATCCAGACTCTGGCCTACTAAGTAGTCGACGGATCTCCAGAAATGGTGTCCAGTTCGCAACTTCTTCTTAGAGGGATAAGCTGCAATTCTAGCCGCACGCAGGATTGAGCAATAACAGGTCTGTGATGCCTCTGATGTTCTGGCCGCACGCCGCTACACTGAAGGGATCAACGAGTTTTCCCTCCTAGAGGAGCGGGTAAACCCGTTCAAAGCCTCTTCTTGATAGGGATTGGGGCTTGCAATTGTTTCCTATGAACGAGGAATTCCCAGTAAGTGCAAGTCATCAGCTTGCGCTGACTACGCCCCTGCCCTTTGTACACACCGCCCGTCGCTACTACCGATTGAATGATTTAGTGAGGCCTTCGGACTGGCGCTCTTGGATTGTCGGCCCCGTTGCCCGCGAGGGTTTTCTGGGGTCGTCGCCTCGAGCTGACGGAAAGATGTCCAAACTTGATCATTTAGAGGAAGTAAAAGTCGTAACAAGGTTTCCGTAGGTGAACCTGCGGAAGGATCATTAACAGAGAGAAAGAGAACGGGGCGCTCTTAAAACTACTACTACTCTCCTGATTTGGGCGGTCTCGGGCTCTGCTCTGG
>NW_024729080.1:0-14387 GCF_018991925.1 Homarus americanus
ATCAATTGTACTTCGTTCAGTTACGTATTGCTAAGTGATAACGTGTGTGTGTGTGTATGGTAACAGTATTAACGTGTGTGAGTGTATGGTGACAATATTTGCGTGTGTGTGTATGGTGACAATATTAACGTGTGTATGGTGACAATATTAACGTGTGTGTGTGTGTGTGGTGACAGCGTTAACGTGTGTGTGTATATGGTGACAGTATTAACGTGTGTTTGTGTGTGTAGTAACAGTGTTAACGTGTGTGAGTGTATGGTGACAGCATTAACGTTGTGTGTGTATGATGACAGCATTAACTGTGTGTGTGCGTGTTGTGTGTGTGTGTGTGGTGACAGTATTAACGTGTGTGTGTGTATGGTGACAGTATTAAAGTGTGTGTGTGTATAGTGACAGCATTAACGTGTATGTGTGTATGATCCTTAGTATTAACAAGTGTTGTGTGTTACGATGACAGTGTTAACGTGTGTGTGTGTGTGTGTGTGTGTGTGTGTGTGTGTGTGTGTGTGTGTGTGTGTGTGTGTGTGTGTGTGTGTGTGGTGACAGTATTAGCGTGTGTGTGTGTGTGTGTGTGTGATACGAGTAATGTGTGTGTGAGGTGTGTGTGTGGTGACAGTTTTAGCGTGTGTGGTGTGTGACGACAGTATTAACGTGTGTGTGTGTATGGTGACAATGATAACGTGTGTATGTGTGGATGGTGAAAATATTAAAATTGTGTGTGTATGGTGAAAATATTAAATTGTGTGTGTATGGTGACATTATTAACGCGTGTGTGTTTATGGTGACAATATTAACGTGTGTGTGTGTATGGTGACAATATTAACGTGTGTGTGTGTGTGTATGGTGATGATAGGATTAACGTGTGTGTGTGTGTGGTGACACTATTAACGTGTGTGTGTGAATGATGACAGCATTAAGGTGGGTGTGTGTGTGTGTGTGTGTGTGGTGATGATGATAACGTGTGTGTGTATGTGGTGACAGTATTAACGTGTGTGTTTGTGTTATGGCAACAGTATTAACGTGTGTGAGTGTATGGTGACAATATTGACGTGTGTGTGTATGGTGACAATATTGACGTGTGTGTGTGTGTGGTGTGTAGGGTGTCAATATTAACGTGTGTGTGTGTGTGTGTGTGGGTGACAGTATTAACGTGTGTGTGTATATGGTGACAGTATTAACGTATGTGTGTGTGTGTATGGTAACAGTATTAACGTTTGTGTGTATGGTGACTATATTAATGTGTGTGTATGGTATCTATATTAATGTGTGTGTGTGTGTGTGTGTGATAACAGTATTTACGTGTGTTTGTGTGTGTGTATGGTGACAGTATTAACGTGTGTGTGTGTGTGTATGGTAACAGTATTAACGTGTGTGTGTGTATATGGTGACAATATTAACGTGTGTGTGTGATAAGAGTATTAACGTGTGTGTTTGTGTGTATGGTGACAGTATTAACGTGTGTGTGTGTGTGTGTGTGTATGGTAACAGTATTAACGTGTGAGTGTATGGTGACAATATTAACGTGTGTGTGTATGGTGACAATATTAACGTGTGTGTGTATGGTGACAATATTAACGTGTGTGTGTGTGATAAAAGTATTAACGTGTGTGTGTGTGTGTGTGTATGGTGACAGTATTAACGTGTGTATGTATGATCGCAGTTTTAACAAGTGTGTGTATGGTGACAACATGCGTGTGTGTGTGTGTGTATGGTGACAGTATTAACGCGTGTGTGTGTGTGTATGGTGACAGCATTAACGTGTGTGTGTGTGTATGGTGACAGTATTAACGTGTGTGTGTGTATGGTGACAGCATTAACGTGTATATGTGTATGATCACAGTATTAACGTGTGTGTGTGTGTGTATGTCTATGATGACAGTATTTACGCGCGTGTGTGTGTGTGTGTGTGTGATGACAATATTAACGATGTATGTGTATGGTGACAATATTAACGTGTGTGTGTTTTGGTGACGATATTAACGTGTGTGTATGGTGACAATATTAAAGTGTGTGTGTGTGTGTGTGTATGGTAACAGTATTAACGTGTGTGTGTATGGTGACAACATTAACGTGTGTGTGTGTGTGTATGGTAACAGTATTAACGTGTGTGTGTGTATGGTGACAACATTAACGTGTGTGTATGGTGAGAATATTAACGTGTGTGTGTATGGTGACAATATTAACGTGTGTGTGTGTGTGTGTGTGTGTGTGTGTGAGTGTGTGTGATAACAGTATTAACGTGTGTGTATGGTGACAGTATTAACGTGTGTATGTATGATCGCAGTGATAACAAGTGTGTGTGTATGGTGACAGCATTAACGTGTGTGTGTGTATGGTGACTTAGCGTAGAGGCTGAAAATATACAGTTACATATTTGGGGAATGGGTTACAATTACAAATAATATACAAGTAACATAAGTGACACAAATAAGACATATAATAACAAGATGGGGAAAAGCTCAAACTACAGTTCATTTCAACATAGTGACGGTGTAGAACGGTATTTTGCAGAATGAATACACTGATTTATTACAAGTTATTGATAATTTTTACAATGGATTTGGGACTGGGCTGTTCTTATAGCATTCAGTTCGTGCACGTATGGGCTGGATTTGAGTTGTGGTGTCGAACAGCAATTCTCCGGACAAGGGATCTCAGGTGGTAGTAGGAGCCGGTGTCGGGGATGGTCTTGAAAGCACACCAAATTTTAGATAGAGTCATGGTGATGGTCAGTGAGAGTCGAAGAGTCCAGTGTGTTGAAAGCGCTTCTTGATATGTGGAGTAGGAAGGGAGAATAATCTTACATACCCTCTTTTTGCTTTTTCTGGTATTTTACGTTGTGTGGCATTTTAGGGAGGAAGACCAGGTGGGGGGAGGCATGGGTGAGCTTGGGAAGTATGATGTTGTGTAAAACACTGAGGAGATCGTGCAGAACTCCGAGGACTTGAGAATCGACGGAGGAGGTGGAGACGGAAACTGGAGGATTTGACAACTTCACTGACGTGTGGTTTCCAATTTGTTTGTTGTCTATGGTGACGCGCCGAAGAGCTTCGTGGAATCTACAACCTGGAGTGTGTTCGGACCTGGGATTATGGAAGGAGGTGGGACAATGTCGGAGGAGAGGTTGATGTGCATAACCATGGTGTGGTATGGTTGATGGTGACATAGTTGTTGGTGGCCCAGTTTTGGAGACTGTTCAATAAATCCTGAAGAAGGGGCGGTATAGTTGGGGAGCAGGGTGTGTTGACGCTGATCCCAATGGTGGAAGTCATCGACATATTTCCGAGCAGGGGTTTCTCTTAGGGCATCATTGATAAGCATAAGGAGAGCAAGTGGTCCATCTTGCCGAATTGCCTTGGGGACGCCACAGGTGAGCTGAAATGAGAACCCAGCCCTCGAAGCGTACAACATGGCGTCGTGCTGGGGAAGTCTGTAAAGCCATAATTATAAGACTTCTCAAGCGAGTCAATAACTGGTGATGATTATATTGTGGTCGACTAGGTCGAACCTTTAGTAAAATCAATAGAAGGCGGCTTCTAGACGTTTTCGTTTCTCAGAGATGGCGGTATATGTAATCCAGAAAACTGACCAAGACAGTGAGTGGTGGAGGAAGTTTTCATGTTGCCAAATTGCTGAGGGTCTACGACTCCTGCAATATCAACCTCATTGATCCAGACACAAACTTTCACAGATTAAATGGTAGAGGTGGTGCAATAGGTCATCTAGCTGATTTAGGATTGTGGAAACATTGGGCACTGGTGATGAGGTCTTCCAGTCAGCTGGGCTTCTGGCTTGACTGAGAAGCATTGATGATGGAGCAGAGGGGTTAAGCAAGCTCCAGGAGAACTTTCCTTGGGGGAGTTTCATTGGTAAGTCAATAGAGGTGGTAAGTTTTAATTTTAGTTTGTCAGGCGTTTTGCTACGTCAAATTCTTCTACTAAGTCAGTGGGAAGGGGAACATGGTAGGTAACCAGGAAGTGGATTTGTGTCAAGCCGTGGGAACGTCAGCATATAGTAATCGTTGTTGTTTGCTCAATGCGTCTTCATTAGTGAGATGGCTAAGAGGGGAGGGTGTATTGATGCAGAGTTCTTTAAGCTTACCCATACCATTGACTGATATTGATCATGAGTGTTATGGAATTTGGTTGGGTAGTGGGACTTCTTTGCAGTGCGTATTTCGCGGATGACTTCAGTTCTTGAAGTGAGCCTTATAGCCCAGGATGTGGTCATTGAGATGAAAGGCTCTGTCTCTCTATTTGCATAAGTCTTGATCCGAGAGTGTAGTCCAGAACAAGTCAATAGGTAAGAGATCTGACGGACTTCTCGGGGAAAAGAAGTGGTGTGAGTGACTTCCGTGGTGGTGTTGGTATAATTTTATCCATTTGGTTTCACGTCATCCACGCTAAGTACTTCCAGTCCAGGGATGGTGAACTATCCACTGAAAAGGCGCACTGCAGAGTCAATAAACCTGCTGGAGTGTGATGTGGGGATATATAGGGTGAGATGGCATGGGACAGAGCACTGATAAGTGTGATACTACACACGATAGGAGGCATTAGTTGGGGAGTGGATTGTGCTGGTCACTTCAGTCAGTCAAGATAAGGTCAAAATTATTTTGACCGTGTGTGGGGAAAGTCTAACTTGTGATAGTGATAAGCTGGTCCTGGATATCCGGTAATTTCATTTAAATCATAATACTAACACAGCATGAATTTCACTCCAAGGTGATCAAAAGTGGTGATGAGATGATTGACAAAAGTCTATCTCTGGTGGGTGATCAGGATGATGTACCACACAGATAATAGAGCTTTGATGTTGCATACAATTTGGGCCGTGGCATGCCCATCTGGGACAGACATCAAATGACCCAGGTCATCTTGACAGAGAAGGGAGACCTTGCCCCCTCAGCGTCTTTGTAATGAGGGTAGTGAAAGAGTTGATATCCCTCAATATGACATTTCCATTTGCATTTGCCAAACTGTATGTGTGTGTGACAGTATTAACGTGTGTGTGTGTATGGTAACAGTATTAACGTGTGTGAGTATATGGTGACAATATTAACGTGTGTATGGTGACAATATTAACGTGTGTGCGTGTATGGTGACAGCATTAACATGTATGTGTGTATGATCGTAGTATTAACAAGTGTGTGTGTGATAACCGTATTAACGTGTTTGTGTGTGTGTATGGTGACAATAAATGTGTGTGTGTGTATGTGACATATTAAGTGTGTGTGTGTATGTGACAGCATTAAATGTGTGTGTGTATGATGACAACATTACGTTGTGTGTATATGGTGCACAAACGTGTGTGTGTGTGTATGCAGTATTAACGTGTGTGTGTGTGTGTGTGTGTGTATGGTGACAGTATTAATGTGTGTGTGTATGGTGACAGCATTAACGTGTGTGTGTGTGTATGGTGACAATATTAGATGTGTGTGTGATGACAGTATTAACGTGTGTGTGTGTGTGTGTGTGTGTGTGTGTGTGTGTGTGTGTGTGTGTGTGTGTGTGTGTGTGGTTTGTGTGTGTGTGTGTATGGTGAAATATTAACGTTTGTGTGTATGATGACAGTATTAACGTGTGTGTGTGTGTGTGTATGGTGACAGTATTAACGTGTGTGTGTGTATGGTGACAGTATTAACGTGTGTGAATGATAACAGTATTAACGTGTGTGTGTGTGTGTGTGTGTGTGTGTGTGTGTGTGTGTGTGTGTGTGTGTGTGTGTGTGTGTGGGTGTGTGTGTGTGTGTGCGTGTGTGTGTGTGTGTGTGTGATAATAGATTAACGTGTGTGTGTGTGTGTGTGTATGGTGACAGTATTAATGTGTGTGTGTGTGTGTGTGTGTGTGTATGGTGACAATATTAACGTGTGTGTGTGTGTGTGTCTGTGTGTGTGTGTGGTGACAGATTAATGTGTGTGTGTGTGTGTGTGTGTGTGTGTGTGTGTGTGTGTGTGTGTATGGTGACAATATTAACGTGTTTGTGTGTGTATGATGACAGCATTAATGTGTGTGTGTGTGTGTATGGTGACAGTATTAACATGTGTGTGTGTGTATGGTGACAGTATTAACGTGTTTGTGTGAATGATGACAGTATTAACGTGTGTGTGTGTGTGTGTGTGTGTGTGTGTGTGTGTGTGTGTGTGTGTGGGTGTGTGTGTGTGTGTGCGCGCGCGTGTGTGTGTGGTGATAACAGAATTAACGTGTGTGTGTGTGTGTGTGCGTGTGGTGACAGTATTAACGTGTGTGTGTGTGTGTGTGTCTGCGTGTGTGTATGGTGACACACATGTGTGTGTGTGTGTGTGTGTGTGTGTGTCTGTGTGTGTGTGGTGACAGTTTGTGTGTGTGTGTGTGTGTGTGTGTGTGTGTGTGTGGTGACACATAACGTGTGTGTGTGTATGTGTGTATGGTCACATATTAACATGTGTGTGTGTATTGGGACAGTATAACGTGTGTGTGTGTGTGTGTGTCAGTATGGGACAATTAATGTGTGTGTGTGTATGGTGACAATATTAACGTGTGTGTGTGTGTGTATGGTGACAGTATTAACGTGTGCATATGACAGTATTAACGTGTGTGTGTGTGTGTGTGTGTGTGTATATATGGTGACAATATTAACGTGTGTGTGTGTGGGTGTGTGTGTGTGTATGGTGACACAAACGTGTGTGTGTGTATGATGACAGCATTAACGTGTGTGTGTGTGTGTGTGTGGTGATAATGACATCGTTGCATGGCAACAGCATTTGCGTGTGTGTGTGTGTGTGTGTGTGTGTGTATGGTGACAATATTAACGTGTGTGTGTGAATGTGATAACAGCATTAACGTGTGTGTGTATGGTGACAGTATTAACGTGTGTATGTGACAGTATTAACCTGTGTGTGTGTGTATGGTGACAGTATTAATGTGTGTGGTTTGTATGATGACAGTATAACACATGTGTGTGTGTGTGCGTGTATGTGAAGAAGATTGAAGAGAGAATCATCAAAGCAAGAATGGCTAGAATTAGTTGTAGTGTGAAGTAAATCACTGATAAAAAGAAGGAAGAGAGTAGAAAGAAAAAACTGTGGGACACTACCATGGTAGGGAGAAAGAGAGACAGATTTCGACAACTACCATGGACGGTTTTTGGGAAGCAGAGATGAGAAAACAAAGGGGGAGAGAAACAAAAGAGGGAATGGGAGACGAGGCTACGACGAAAGCTAAGCCTAAGAGATGATCAAAGATGGGTGCAGTAATACGAAGAGACATTAGTAGTATTTCAAAGCTATACTGGTGACTGACAAAAGAGAATGGAGTTCAAGGTGATGGAGAAAATGGGTGCTCAAGATAATTTTGAGAGGGATGAAGGGATGTAGGGACACGAAGACAGTTAGAGGATTAGAATGGGGCCTTCGGATGGCTGAACCAAGGCATGCTTCAAGAAGAAGGAAAAGTAGGGTTTTGAGGCAGACGAAAGAGGCGAGAAAGCCAGGGCTAGAGCCAGCAACACTTATCAGAACACGAGGGGGTATTTCCGACTATGTGCTCACATTACAACCTGGATAACACAATGGCAAATGCAGAGTGGAGAGATAGAGTGTATAGGTTTCTGTAGAGGCAGGGGTAGGGAGGATAGAGTGGTACTGCTCAAGGTGAATTAGAGGAGAATAAGCAACAAAGAGGTTGGCATTGTCAGGAGAGTAGCTATAGAGTTATCGTTTCAGAAGAGGTGAAAAGAAGGAGTGCAGAAGCTGTTACAGATGTTTTAGTTACGAATCGAAAGGATTTACTAGAGAAATAACTGGTCAGACAGAGGTTTTGTTTTAATAAAATTCCTGGGCTCCTCACGAAGAATAGCTTACAAACGATTCTAGAAGCACTGAAAGAGTTGGGGCAACAGGAAAGGAGATAAAGTCATAGCTCGATATGCTCATTCGCACTCGCAAGCAAGAGAGCAGAAGGACAAACCATGAAGTAATGTGAAAGCTGGTAGAAGAGGGATAAATGCACTAACTACCTTGTATACCCAGCTATTTTGTCAGCACATACCGAGGCATTCAGAGGGAAAAAACATTCATTCTCAAGGAAAGTGTGTGTGTGTATGTGACAACATAAACGTGTGTGTGTGTATGGTGACAGTATTAACGTGTTTGTGTGTGTATGGCAGTATTAAGATATGTGTTATGATCAGCTTATCACTGCGCGTGTGTATGGTACAACATTAACGTGTGTGTGTGTGCATGGTGCAGCATTAACGTGTGTGTGTGTGTGTGTGTGTGTGTATATGGTGACAGCATTAACGTGTGTGTGATGATGAAGCAAACATGTGTGTGTGTGTATGGTGACAATATTTATGAGTGTGTGTACAATGAGAGTTAATGTGTGTGTGTGTGTGTGTGTGTGTGTGTGTGTGTGTGTGTGTGTGTGTGTGTGTGTGTGTGTGTGTGTGTGTGTATGGTGAATATTAACGTGTTTGTGTGTGGCATGACAGCATTAACGTGTGTGTGTGTATGGTGACAGTATTAACATGTGTGTGTGTGTATGGTGACAGTAACGTGTTTAGTGAATGATAACAGCATTAACGTGTGTGTGTGTGTGTGTGTGTGTGTGTGTGTGTGTGTGTGTGTGTGTGTGTGGGTGGGTGTGTGTGTGCGCGCGTGTGTGTGTGATAATAGAATTAACGGTGTGTGTGTGTGTGTGTGGTGACAGTTTTAACGTGTGTGTGTGTGTGTGTGTGTGTGTGTGTATGGTGACATTATTAACGTGTGTGTGTGTGTGTGTGTGTGTCTGTGTGTGTGGTGACAGTTTTAATGTGTGTGTGTGTGTGTGTGTGTGTGTGTGTGTGTGTGTGTGTGTGTGTGTATGGTGAGAATATTAACGTGTTTGTGTGTGTATGATGACAGCATTAACGTGTGTGTGTGTGTGTGTATGGTGACAGTATTAACATGTGTGTGTGTGTATGGTGACAGTAAACGTGTTTGTGTGAATGATAACAGTATTAACGTGTGTGTGTGTGTGTGTGTGTGTGTGTGTGTGTGTGTGTGTGTGTGTGTGTGGGTGTGTGTGTGTGTGCGCGCTGTGTGTGATAACAGAATTGTGTGTGTGTGTGTGGTGTGTGTGGTGACAGTTTTAACGTGTGTGTGTGTGTGTGTCTGTGTGTGTGTGTATGGTGACATATTAATGTGTGTGTGTGTGTGTCTGTGTGTGTGGTGACAGTTTTAACGTGTGTGTGTGTGTGTGTGTGTGTATGGTGACATTATTAACGTGTGTGTATGTGTGTATGGTTACAATATTAACATGTGTGTGTATTGGGATGATCACGTGTGTCTGTGTGTGTGTACAGTATGGTGACAACATTAACGTGTGTGTGTGTATGGTGACAATATTAACGTGTGTGTGTGTGTGTGTATGGTGACAGTATTAACGTATAGTGACAGTATTAACGTGTGTGTGTGTGTGTGTGTGTGTGTATATATGTGACAACATTAACGTGTGGTGTGTGTGTGTGTATGGTGACAATATTTACGTGTGTGTGTATGATGACAGCATTAACGTGTGTGTGTGGTGATAACATTATCGTGTGTGTGCATGGTAACAGCATTCGTGTGTGTGTGTGTGTGTGTGTGTGTGTGTGTATATGACACACGTGTGTGTGAATGACACAGTATTAATGTGTGTGTGTGTATGGTGACAGTATAATGTGTGTGTGTGTATGGTGATAATAACCTGTGTGTGTGTATGGTGACAGTATTAACGTGTGTGTTTGTATGATGACAGTATTAACATGTGTGTGTGTGTGTGCGTGTATGTGAAGAAGATGAAGAGCAGAATCATCAGCGTAAGAATGTATAGAATTATTAGTGAAGTAAATCACTGATAAAAAAGAAGAGATAGGTGAAAGAACAGAAAGGGACACTACTACTGGTAGGAAAAGAAAGGAGAGACATTCGACAACAACTACCATGGACGGTTTCAAGGAAGCCAGAGAGAAAACAAAGTGGGGAGAGAAACCAAAAGAGGGAATGGAGATGTCGAGGCCACGACGAAAGCTTCATCTAAGAGAGGATGACCAAAGATGGTGTGCAATACGAGAGCAGACCTGCAGACTTGCTTGGCGAAAGCCATACTGGTGACTGACAAAAGAGAATGGGAGTTCAAGGTGATGGAGAAAATGGGCGCTCAAGATAAGCTGAGAGATGAAGGGATGAAGTAGGGACAATGGGGCGATAGTTAGAGGGACAGAATGGTCGACCTGGGATGGGCTACCAAGGCATGCCAAGAAGAAGGAAAAGCGGAGGCAGAGGCGAAAGAGGCGAGAAAGCACAGGGCCAGAGCCAGCACATTCTAGAACACGAGGGGTATTCCATCTGGACCATGCTTTCCACATCAACCTGGATAACACATGAAGTAGGAGAGTATGGAAAGGTAGGTTTTGTAGGAGGTGCAGGGTAGGAGGACAGAGTGGTAATCGTCTAAGGTGGAATGAGGAGAATAAGGTGCCAAAGAGGCTGGCATTGTCAGGGGGAGAGTTGGCTAACAGAGTTATCGTTTCCAGAAGAGGTGGAAAAGAAGGAGTGCAGAAGTTAACAGATGTTTTTAGTTAAGGACAGCGATTTACTAGAGGAAGAATCGTCAGGACAGAGGTTTTGTTTAATAAAATCTGCTTGCCTTACGAAGAATAAAGCCTACAACGAATTTTAGAAGCATGAAAGAACAACAGGAGAAGGAGATAGTTTCATAGCTGATATGCTTTACCTGCACCTGCAAGCAAGAGAGCAGAAGGACAAAACCATGAATAAGTGTGAAATGGTAGAAGATGGGATAATGCACTCATACCACTCTGTATAACCCCAGCTATGCTGTCAGCACATACCGAGGCGTCCTGAGGGAAAAAACATTCATTCCCAGGAAAGTGTGTGTGTATGGTGACAATATAAACGTGTGTGTGTGTATGGTGACAGTATTAATGTGTTTGTGTGTGTGTGTATGGTGACAGCATAAGATATGTGTGTGTGTGATGACAGCATTAACGTGTGCGTGTGTGTATGGTGACAACATAACTGTGTGTGTGTGTGTGTATGGTGAAGCATAACGTGTGTGTGTGTGTGTGTGTGTGTATATGGTGACAGTATTAACGTGTGTGTGTATACATTAACATGTGTGTGTGTGTGTGTATGGTGACAATATTAACGTGTTTGTGTGTGTATGATGACAGCATTAACGTGTGTGTGTGTGTGTGTGTATGGTGACAGTATTAACACTGTGTGTGTGTGTATGGTGACAGTATTAACGTGTTTGTGTGAATGATACAGTATTAACATGTGTGTTTGTGTGTGTGTGTGTGTTTGTTTGTGTGTGTGATAACAATATTAACAGCGTGTGTGTGTGTGTGTGCGTATGATAACAGTGTGTGTGTGTGTATGTGTGTGTGTGTGTGTGTGTGTGTGTGTGATAACAAGTTAACGTGTGTGTGTGTGTGTGTGTGTGGTGACGGTTTAACGTGTGTGTGTGTGTGTGTGTGTGTGTGTGTGTGTGTGTGTGTGTGTGTGTGTGTGTGTGTGTGTGTGTGTGTGTGTGTGTGTGTGTGTGGTGACATTATTAAAGTGTGTGTATGTGTGTATGGTTACAACATTAACATGTGTGTGTATGGTGACAGTATTAACGTGTGTGTGTGTGTGCAGTATGGTGACAATATTAACGTGTGTGTGTATGGTGACAATATTAACGTGTGTGTGTGTGTATGGTGACAGTATTAACGTGTGTGTGTGTGTGTGTGTGTGTGTGTGTGTGTGTGTGTGTGTGTGTGTGTGTGTGGTGGTGAAATGTTAACGTGTGTGTGTGTGTGTGTGTGTGTGTGTGTGTGGTGACAATATTAACGTGTGTGTGTGTGTGTGTTAACGTGTGTGTGTGGTGATTTATCGTGTGTGTGTGTGGTAACAGTGTTTCCGTGTGTGTGTGTGTGTGTGTGTATGGTGACAATATTAACGTGTGTGTGATGATATGATGATAACGTGTGTTATGGTATTATGGTATTAGCGATGTTTTGTATGGTGACAGTGTGGCAGTGTGTGTGTGTGTGGTGACAGTATTAACGTGTGTGTGTGTGTGTGTGTGTGTATGGTGACAGTATTAACGTGTTGTGTGTGTGTGTGTGTGTGTGTGTGGTGAAAATATTAGCGTGTGTGTGTGTGTGTGTGTGGTGACAATATTAACGGTGTGTGTGTGTATGATGAACAGATAACGTGTGTGGTGATAATATTATCGTGTGTGTGTATGGTAACAGTATTTCCGTGTGTGTGTGTGTGTGTGTGTGTATGGTGACAATATTAACGTGTGTGTGTGGAATGATAACAGTATTAACGTGTGTGTGTGTATGGTGACAGTGATAACGTGTGTGTATGGTGACAGCATACATGTGTGTGTGTGTGTGTGTGTGTGTGTGTGTGTGTGTGTGTATATGGTGACAGTATTAACGTGTGTGCGTGTATGATGACAGCGTTAACATGTGTGTGTGTGTGTGTATGGTGACAATATTTATGGTGTGTGTGTACAATGAGAGTGTAACGTGTGTGTGTGTGTGTGTGTGTGTGTGTGTGTGTGTGTGTGTGTGTGTGTGTGTGTGTGTGTGTGTGTGTGACAGGTGTGCATGTGTGTGTGTGTGTGGTGACAGTATTAACGTGTTTGTGGAATGATGGTATTGACGTGTGTGTGTGTGTGGTGTGTGTGTGTGTGTGTGTGTGTGTGTGTGTGTGCGTGTGTGTGTGATGGTAGAATTAACGTGTGTGTGTGTGTGTGTCTGTGTGTGTGTGGTGACAGTTTTAACTTGTGTGTGTGTGTGTGTGTGTATGGTGACATTATTAACGTGTGTGTATGTGTGTATGGTTACAATATTAACATGTGTGTGTGTTGGGACAGTATTAACGTGTGTGTGTGTGTGTACAGTATGGTGACAATATTAACGTGTGTGTATGGTGACAATATTAACGTGTGTGTGTGTGTGTGTATGGTGACAGTATTAACGTGTGTGCATGTGGTGACAGTATTAACGTGTGTGTGTGTGTGTGTGTGTGTGTGTGTGTGTGTGTGTGTGTGTGTGTGTGTGTGTGTGTGTGTGTGTGTGTGTGTGTGTGTGTGTAATAATAATAATAATAATTAACGGTTTATTGAAAGAGCTTGGCAGCCAGAAGGCTGAAAATATACAGTTACATATTTGGGGAATGGGTTACGAATTACAAATAATATACAAGTGACATAAGTGACACAAATAAGACATATAGTAACTTAGATGGGGATCAGCTCAAAATACAGTTCATTTCAACATAGTGACAGTGTAGGGAGCAGTGTTTACTGGGAGTGAATACACTGATTTATTACATGTTATTGATAATTTTTACAATGGTTGGGACTGGGCTGTTCTTATAGCGATCAGTTCGTGCACGTATGGGCTGGATGCGGTTGTGGTGTCGAACAGCAATTCTCGGACAGGGGATCTCAGGTGGTAGTAGGGGCCGGTGTCGGGGATGGTGTAGAAGCTTCTTACCAAATTTGCAGATGAGGCCGTGGTGATGGTCAGTGAGAGTCGAAAGGGTCAGTGTGTTGAGCGCTTCTTGATATGTGGAGTAGGAAGGGGAGAGAATAATCTTGCATGCCCTCTTTTGCACTTTTTCTAGGTGTTTACGTTGTGTGGCATTTAGGGAGGAAGACCAGGTGGGGGAGGCATAGGTGAGCTTGGGAAGTATGAATGTTGTGTATACACTGAGGAGCTCGTGTGCGGGAACTCCGAGGGACTTGAGTCGGCGGAGGAGGTGGAGACGGAAACTGGAGGATTTGACAACTTCACTGACGTGTGGTTTCCAATTTAGTTTGTTGTCTATGGTGACGCCGAGGAGCTTCGTGGAATCTACAACCTGGAGTGTGTTCGGACCTAGGGTAATGGAAGGAGGTGGGACAATGTCGGAGGAGAGGTTGATGTGCATAACCATTGTCTTGGTATGGTTGATGGTGACATGGTTGTTGGTGGCCCAGTTTTGGAGACTGTTCAATAAATCCTGAAGGGCGGTATAGTTGGGAGCGGAATTGTTGACGCTGATCCCAATGGTGGAGTCGTCGACATATTTCCAGCGAGCAGGGGCTTCTCTTAGGGCATCATTGATGAGCATAAGGAAGCAGAGTGGTCCCATCTTGGTGCCTTGGGGGACGCCACAGGTGAGTGACTGAAAGGTGGAGACAGCCCCTCGGAAGCGTACAGCTTGGCGTCGGTCACTGAGGAAGTCTGTAAGCCATGGTATGAGACTTCTCCGAAGCCCGAGGTCAATAGCTTTGTTTATGATTATATTGTGGTCGACTAGGTCGAACGCTTTAGTGAAATCAATGAAGGCGACAGCTACAGACGTGTGTGTGTGTGTATGA
>NW_024729081.1:0-20112 GCF_018991925.1 Homarus americanus
GTTGAGTGTGTATCATGCATTGGGACGTGGTTGTAGTGTGTCCTTGCATCTGACGTAGTTGTAGTGTATCATGCATCTGACGTAGTTGTAGTGTGTCATGCATCTGACATAGTTGTAGTGTACCTCATGCATCTGACGTAGTTGTAGTGCATCTAAAACACTCCTGACGTGGTTGTAGTGCGTTATATATACCTTCTGACGTAGTTGTAGTGTGTCTAAAAGACTAAAACACTCTTGAAGGTAGATGTAGTGCGTTATATACATTCTGACGTAGCTGTAGTGCATCTAAAACACACATGACGTAAATGTAGTGCGTTACAGTATATACATTCTGACGTAGTTGTAGTGCGTCTTATAATTTCTGACGTAGTTGTAGTGCGTCTTATAATTTCTGACGTAGTTGTAGTGCGGTATGTTGGTGAGGGGTGGTTTGTGGGGGGTGTTGGTGAGTGGGTTTGTGGGGGTCATTGTTAGGGGTGTTGGTGAGGGAAGATTGTGGAGGTGATGGTGAGAGAAGGTTGTGGGGGTGATGGTGAGGGGTGGTTTGTGGGGGTGTTGGTAAGGGGTTTGTGGGGGGTGTTGGTGAGGGGTAGTTTGTGGAGGGTGTTGGTAAGGGATAGTTGGTGTAGTGTTGGTGAGGATGTCTACCATTTTCGTTCGATAATGACTGGTGTACTGTATATGTTAACCTTATAGACCGTGTACTAACCTAGAGATGCGAACTAAAACACCGTAATAGTTGTTGAAACAGTAATAATACCATAACCTCAAGAACAACAACAACCTACGGCGCCTTACTTGATCGGGTTGTGTTGTAGTTGTGGGGTCCTCGTGTGATGTAGTACTAAAGGAAGCAATAAAAGCAGTATCTATCCCTCTGATGTACAGTTGCCAGCAAAAGTCCTCCCACAGCCCTGCTACACAGGGCTGTGGTAGGACTTTTTGTTGGCAACTGCACATAGAATCATAGTCAGATGAGATGTGACAAAGTAGTCATTAAGTATCACTCCGAGGGTACAGCCAGCCTGGTATGTTATCAGCGTGGAGCGTCACAACAGTCTTGCTCTAATGATGTGATGTAATCAGCGTCCAGGTAAGGCCGGGGTAAGACTGGTAGGGGGTGTTCCTTGTTGTAAATTGTCCACCGCGTCCCCCCTCACCCTCCTCTACCCTCGTGCCTGCTCCGGTTCATCTGATGGTATTGATAGCGTCAGGTTTTATTACGGGAGAGTATTTTGAGGGGTGGGGCGCCCCATCCTCCCAGCCCTATCCCACCTCGTCCTGCCCCGCCCCACCCAGCCCCGCCACCATACCCCTCGACCACAGACTTCCTACCTCCACACCTCGCCTTAGTTATCGTTAAGAAATGCATTAAAATATCTTCTTTCAGAATGTATTTTCAAAATCAGTCTGGTATTTCGGTATTGTTTTGTAGATTGAAGTTACTACGGTGGTGGAGTACCGTGCCAGGCAGCCTGGGGGTCGTGGCCACCCGTCACCGTTTAACACGTCAGCTAATATATTATTCAACAAAACACAATGACACATTTCATCTGCATCCCCTATTTTTGTTCGTTTTCATCTTTTGAGTGGCATCTTCGATCAGTTCCTCGATATATCGACAGAAGTCCATAAACTTTCGTTAACACATGTGTGACAACATACTGAATCCGCAACTGATATCACATCAGATCAATGGAAGTTCTCCAAAACTGAATTATTCATGATCTATCATTATGACCAAAATATGTTGACAATTTTATTGGGTAACTGTTTTTAATTTTTTGCCTTATATCTTCAAGATTTCAGAATATTATTTGGAAAACGATCGTAGGTTTGAGGGAGACAGTAGCATACTTTTCACATTTCTTTTGTGGCCATCTTTGTCCGGGGGACAATCGTCGCGCGGCCGCTACGCACCACCACATTGAAATTTTTAACCCCAGTGTTGCCGCATTCACGGTTTTGTACCATTTTTAGTTACGTATTTTTCCTGACATCAGAAAAATATCAGAGCGATCGGTATGTTAAAATGACCTTTCCCTCTCCGGACAATATGGACCAAATTCATATCCCCTTTCCTGATAGCCTCTCGACATGGAACACAGTCGCATACTTTCACCGGTCCCGATGAGATATTTGCCAGAGTATTAAAGGAATGTAAGGAAGAGCTTGTATGCCCTTAGCAAAGTTGTTAAACATGTCCTTAAAAACAGGTGTAGTACCAGAATCCTGGAGGATAGCGAATGTAATACCGATTTTCAAGAAGGGAGATAGATCACTATCCTCTAACTACCGCCCAATCAGTCTAACATCAATAGTAGGCAAATTACTGGAAGCAATTATTTCAAACTCGATTCGAAATCACCTGGAGAAGCACAGATTGATCAATGATTCCCAGCATGGCTTCACAAGCGGGCGCTCTTGTCTAACTAATCTATTAACATTCTTTTCATCAGTTTTCGAATCGGTGGACGAGGGGCACAATTATGATGTGGTATATCTCGACTTTAGCAAAGCCGTCGACAGAGTCCCCCACGAAAGACTAATTAGAAAGGTAGAAGCACATGGCATCAAAGGTAATATCCTTAAATGGATCAGGGCGTGGTTACAGGACAGGAAACAGCGAGTGAGCATTAACGGCACTAAATCCCATTGGAGCAACGTCACTAGTGGAGTTCCCCAAGGCTCAGTACTTGGACCATTATTATTTATTATATACATAAACGACATAGATATCGGCATAGACAGCAACATAAGTAAATTTGCTGATGACACCAAAATAGGCTGTATAATTAAATCTGATGAGGACTCCACAAAACTGGTCTGAAAAATGGCAGATGAAATTCAACGTGGACAAACGTAAAGTACTCAGTATAGGAGATGCAAACAGGGAAACCAGTTACCAGATGAACAACGATGCCATTGAAAAATCCGACTGCGAGAGAGATTTAGGAGTAATGATAAGTAGGGACCTTAAGCCAAGTAAACAATGTATATTTGCTCGAAACAAGGCTAATAAAGTACTTGGGTTCATACAAAGGAGTGTTGGTTACAAGACTAGCGAGGCCATCCTAAAACTATATCTTGCACTTGTGAGACCTCACTTGGATTACGCAGTTCAATTCTGGTTACCTTATTACAGAGTACAGAGACAGGTTAAAGCATCTTAATTTGCACTCCCTCGAGAGACGTAGAGTGAGAGGCGATATGATAGAGGTATATAAATGGAAGTCAGGGCTGAACAAAGGGGACATTACAATGGTACTCAAACTATCCAACCAAGAGCAAACTCGTAACAATGGTTTTAAATTAGACAAATTTAGATTTAGGCGCGAAATAGGTAAACACTGGATTGGTAACATAGGTTGGATGCTCATGTGAGCAGTAGGGGTTGGGTATAAATGGGACTGCCCAGTATGGGCCAATAGGCCCGCTGCAGTTTCCTCCATTCTTATGTTCTTATGAGACTGTCCCCTATGTGCGAAAGGACAGAGTCGAAATTCCCTTTTCTTTTGGGGGTTTAACGGTCGGTCCGCGGCCTTTCCCGAGTCACTAGTTTTTACTAATGCAATAGGAGGCAGAGGAACCCGAAAACCCGGACTAAAACGAAATGGGAAAAACTCACTCCTCCTCAACCCCGCTGTAACAAACACTTAATGTGCTGAGCAGGTCGAGGTGAGGTGGTGCGATGTGTACCAAGAGTGACGGTGCAGAGTGAGGGTCACCGGGCAGGACATAGGGCGCTCTGGTGCCTGGTCACGACGCTCACCACGCCACCGCCATCACATCGAGGTTCTGGGAACTGATTCATTCATATCGATTGTTAAGTACAGTGACGCTGCCAGTTACGAGATGTCCACGTCTACAGCTTGGCCATGTTTACAGTTTCATGTCTTCAGCTTGGCCATGATTACAGCGTCATGTCTACAGTTTGGCCATGTTTACAGCGTCATGTCTACACCTTGGCCTTAACTACAGCTTGGCCATATCTACACAGCTTAGCCATGTTCACAGCGTCATGTCTACAGCTTGGCCATGTTCACAGCGTCTTGTCCATAGCTTCGCCATGTTCACAACCTGACCACATCTACAGCTTGGGCAAGTCCACAACCTTTCCACGTCCACAACACGGCCATATCATAGCTTGGTCATGTCTAGAGCTTGGCCATATCCACAACCTAACCAAGTCCACAACTTGGCTATGTGTACAGCTTGGCCATGTCCACAACCTGACCAACTCCATAGCTTAGTCATGTCCACAACTTAGCCATAACTACAGCCTGGTCATATCTATAATCTGGCCATGTACACAACCTGACCACGTTTGCAGCTTGGCCATGTCGCCAATTAAGTCTGGCCATATGAAGAAACTGGCTGTGACTTCAGGCTGACAGTGATCACATAATAATGGCTACAGTTTAGCTTCAGGTGTACATATATATTAGCCTTACATATAGCTGCAACTTTTTTATAGCTTCGCCTTATCTATAGCTACACTATAGCTTCACCGTAATAGCTTCACCGTAATAGCTTCACCGTATTAATAGTTTCATCGTATTTATAGCCTCACCGTATTTATAGCCTCACCGTATTAATAGTTTCTGCATATTTAAAGCTTCACCGAATTTATAGCTTCACCGTATTTATAGCTTCACCATATTTATAGCTTCACCATATTTATAGCTTCACATTATTTATAGCTTCACCATATTTATAGCTTCACTGTATTCATAGCTACCTTATTTATAGCTTCACCGTATTTATAGCTTCACCGTATTTATAGCTTCACCATATTTATAGCTTCCCCATATTTATAGCTTCACCTTATTTATAGCTTCACTGTATTCATAGCTACCTTATTCATAGCTTCACCACATTTGTCGTGTTTAGAGTGTACACAGGCTGCCTGGGTCTATAATTAATCTGGCAGTAGACACAACCCTCCCTACTAACTATAATCTGGCCGTATACACAACCCTCCCTACTAATTATAATCTGGCCGTATACACAACCCTCCCTACTAACTATAATCTGGCCGTATACACAACCCTCCCTACTAACTATAATCTGGCCGTATACACAACCCTCCCTACTAACTATAATCTGGCCGTATACACAACCCTCCCTCCTAACTATAATCTGGCCGTATACACAACCCTCCTTACTAACTATAATCTGGCCGTATACACAACCCTCCTTACTAACTATAATCTGGCCGTATACACAACCCTCCCTCCTAACTATAATCTGGCCGTATACACAACCCTCCCTACTAACTATAATCTGACCGTATACACAACCCTCCCTCCTAACTATAATATGGCCGTATACACAACCCTCCCTACTAACTATAATCTGGCCGTATACACAACCCTCCCTACTAACTATAATCTGGCCTTATACACAACCCCCCTACTAACTATAATCTGACCGTATACACAACCCTCCCTACTAACTATAATCTGGCCGTATACACAACCCTCCTTACTAACTATAATCTGACCGTATATACAACCCTCCCTACTAACTATAATCTGGCCGTACCACATCTCAGTCCACACCGCCATACCTAAAATTCTACAGCATTATCCGACTGTCAGTAGAGGTGATTATTATTATGCCGTGACGGTATTGTATTTTGCTTAACGGCTGCAGTAGTTAAGATGCTTATGTTTGTAAAATGAACCTAACCTAACCCCACCAGAGGTAGTGTTAAGGGTGAAATAAACTATGGGGGTCTAATCTTCATGTGATCCCTTAACACCATATAGCTTGCTCTCTTTTCCTGACATAGATTTTATAGTACCCAGATTTCATTGTTTGCCAGATAGTGTTGGTGGTGATGTTATCCTTGGACGGTAATAGCAGAGTACTGTATTTGCTTTGTGGGTACAGTACTGATGACTGTATTCGTATACCTCAACCAAGTGATACTTTGTACCCTTCAACACGTAACAAACCCTCTAGCTTCAGTATTACCTCCCTATTCCTCTTCCCTATTCCACCTTCCTATTCCCCCTTCCTATTCCCCCTTCCTATTCCCCCTTCCTATTCTCCCTTCCTATTCCCCCTTCCTAGCATAGATTTGGTATGTAAATTTGCCTACTATAACCAGGTACTATTGTAAAGATGTTATCAACTGTAGCATGTAAGGTAATTACATGATAAGATAGCATAAAACACACACACACAGCTGTTACACAAAAAAAACAGGTAGGAACAGTTAAGATAAACACTTCGTCAGGAGGAGGAACGCAGCAATCATCCCATGCAGCCGTACAGGTGATGGCGTAGTGTGGAGAGAGATATAGGACATGGCAACCTGCAGGGGACACCAGAAGATTACAGCGTGTGTGTGTGTAATAATAATAAATAATAATAATTAACGGTTTATTGAAAAAAATTCTGCAGCCCGAAGGCTGAAAATATACACTGGACATAAATGACTTATTACATACATTGGTGGTTTAACAAAAGCCTTCATTAGAGAAAGGTAAAGGAACATACAGTGAACATACAGATTAATGTAGGTGTTGAACAGCAAACTCGTAGTTTAGTAACTCCCTCCCAGATGGTGTTAGGAGGAACTCACGTGGTGTAGTAGTTCCCTCAGATGTTGTTATGAGGGACCTCACGTGGTGTAGTAATTACCTCACAGATGGTGTTATGAGGGGCCTCACGTGGTGTAGTAACTCCCTCACAGATGGTGTTATGAGGGGCATCACATGGTGTAGTAATCCCCTCACAGATGGTGTTATGAGGGGCCTCACGTGGTGTAGTAATTCCCTCACAGATGGTGTTATGAGGGACCTCACGTGGTGTAGTAACTCCCTCACAGATGGTGTTATGAGGGGCATCACGTGGTGTAGTAATTCCCTCACAGATGGTGTTATGAGGGGCCTGACGTGGTGTAGTAATTCCCTCACAGATGGTGTTATGAGGGGCCTGACGTGGTGTAGTAATTCCCTCACATATGGTGTTATGAGGGACATGTGGTGGTGTTATGAGGGACATGTGGTGTAGTAATTCCCTCACAGATGGTGTTATATGAGTGAGGTTTGGTCTCAGGCCTTCCTATCGTAGACGGTTAACACATCGGTGGTTGTTGTTGGGTCTCGCGGGGGCCGTTATGATTGGGTACCTGGGACCTCACTGTGTGAAGGTTAACTTGGGTGCGACTGTTACTGTTGAGTTGTTCTCACTGACTTAAGCACTGTTCACCACTGTTCACCTCGGTTTAACACTGGTTTCGTTCCTTTCCTAAATGAAATTGTAACTTCTGGCGAGAACTTGTTGATATTCCGGTGGGGAGGAGGGTTCAGGGGAGGGGGTTGGTATGGGCCAACTTAACAGTTGACCTGGCTGCTCCGAGAGGAGCGCCAGGTACGTCTTGACCCTTCGGTGGTCAAGGATGTAGTGTCAAGGATGTATTGTGTGTGTGTATGTGTAAATAATAATGATAATAATAATTAACTGTTTATTGGAAAAGTTCTGCAGCCCGAAGGCTGAAAATATACATTGGACAAAAATGACTTATTACATACAAAGACATGGGGTGGGTGGGTCGTTTAACAAAAGCTTTCATTATTGAAAGGAGAAGGAATAATGATTGCACATACTAATTATTATAGTTTACAGTTGATGGCCCGGGCCTGGACTGGTCATGGAGACACCAGGTGGTGTGGTGTTCACGTGGTGTAGTAACTCGTCCTCGGGTGTTGATATGAGTGACCTCACGTGTATGTGTGCGTATAGATTTATTCGTTTTGTTTATCATAGATTGCAAACGTAACTAATTTTATGGTCCTTTCGTTCCCTCTCTATAGATTTTCATAATTTTGTTTGGTCTTTATTATTATTATTGTTATTTTTATCTTTTTTTTTGGGGGGGGGTCACTCTCTCTCTCTCTCTCATCAAGATATGTATATTTGACTGAAATACTTTTAATCTCTTCATGAACTTTTATTACAATACTGAAATTATAACTTGAACGTCGTATTAGAGGTTTACATTATAAAGTGACTTATCAGAAGGAGAGAAATGACTGCACTGGACAATCCCTCGAGTGACGTCTTCAGATTCCTAGTTAAATCTCATACATTGTCTTCTCTTCAGGGAACTTCCAGTGTGTATACAGTCGGGGTCAAAAGTTCGTTCCATCCCATTATGAAGCAGCATCGACCCCAAATGAGACAAAACAGTCAGTTCGGAGACTCATTCTCGCGACTCTGTTTCACCACAGGAGCGAACTTTTATCCATATCTGTATTTTATTCATTTTTATTTTTTGATGAGAATATAATCTTGACGTACTATTTGCATGTTTTAGCATTTATTTATTTATTTATTTATTTATTTATTTATTTATTTTGGGGTGGGGGGGGTATGAAGGTTTGTCATTAATTCTGGACTTAAACCTTATGATGGGAGTGCTTAAGAAAAGTATGTTACCTCAGTAGTTTTTTTCTTTTGATAATTGCAGAATGTAAACACCATCATTTGAGAGCCCCTTGAGTACGATAACTTAACCCTTTGAGTACGATCACTTAACCCTTTGAGTATGATCACTTAACCCCTGAGTACTATAACTTGACCCTTTCAATACATTGACTTAACCGCCTTGAATATTTGAGGAATAAGTCGTCATACTCAAACGGTTAAGTCATCGTACTCGTGTCGTTAAATCACCATACTCATATATTTAAGTCATCGTTATTCAAGGTGTTGAGTCATAGTACTTATGGGTTAAGTCTTCGTACTCAAGGGGTTGATGACGTCACAACAGTCATTAAGCGCTGAAGCGGCTTTCAAGGTTTGGTTAGGTTAGGTTAGGTTAGGTTAGAATTACACAGAACATTATGTAATTTGCTGATGTTTTAAGCTATTGGACTTTGATTGGGCTTTATTATATATAAGTAGTTAACAGTTATTTGTTTCACAGAGTTATCTGGATTCTGGTAAGGCCTTTCTTTAAAGTGGTATCAACAGATGTCTTTGAGCTGGTTTTTATTCCTGAGTGTGTGTCCTTTAGAGGCACAGACGAACTTGTTGGTTGGTTGTGCTCGCTGGACGACAGGTGGAAGGCTGCCGGTCACACCTGCACCAGCTCACATACTCAACCTGTAGAAGAAGTAATTGTCTTGTTGTTCTAAAGTGGATGTTTGATGTTTTTCAGATGTTTATAGTAGGAGTCACAGATGGTGTAAACAGAGTAACGATCAGTACAACAACAGATTTACCAAAGTATACTGTTTACACACAAAATACATATGTAAACATGTATTTTGTTAACATGTATTTTGTTACTGTGATTTCTTCTGAGATATCATAACAGTGATAAAGACCGCTTAATATTCCTGATGTTGGGATAATTGTTTGTCTTATGCGTACGGATGTTACTGCTGTCTACACACACACACACACACACACACACACCATATTAACAAACGTGTACATGGCGCGTCTTCACCATACTGTATATAGACAGGTAGCATCAAGTGTTGTGTTGCTCAGCAGAGACGACTGAGGGGTCACACGGGTCCCAGTTTTAGGTCCTGATTATAAAAGGACTTCATCGTACCTAGGACTGAGACGGTTTAGAATTAAGGACCTACTAGGATCTTGGTAGATTAGGTTAGGTTAGGTTAGGTTGGAGTCTATGTGGACTGGGCCCGTTTAAACAATCACCCACACAACCACCAGACCAGGGCCACAACAAGACCGAAAAGTGTAAAAAAAAACAAAAGGTGACTCAAATATTAAAAATGTCTACACAATGACAAATATCGCCTCTTAATCATTATTTTTCAAGTCTGACCACACGATAAAACCCTCCAGTGTCTGATAAAGGTTCTCCAGATACCGCTGACAACACGATATGGCCATTTAAAACCCAGGGGGGGTCGGGGACTAAATGTAAGGGTTTTTTTACGGATTATTCAACGAAAGTATAGCCATTAATCTATCAGCTCAGAGAGTTTAAAATGTAATAATGATCATAATAAGAATAAAAATAATAATAATAATAATAATAAAGAAATACAAAATGAAAAAAAATCAAAAGTGAGAAACAATATATGTATATTGTGTTGTCAATAGTAAGAGAAACAATTGAGACCAATTGAGATCCTGCATTTTTTTTTTTTTTTACGGGGATTAGCCCACCCGGGCACAGGTCACTGACCCACATCAGGGCCCGGGGGACGAAAATTTATTAATAATAATAATAATTCATAGTAAATAAAATTTATAATTAAAAGTAAAACAAAATATTAATGGTAATAATAATAATAACAACACTGTGATAATAATACATACAAAGAAATGCAAGAATGAAAAAAATCAACAGTGAGAAATGCTATATATGTATGTTGTTTTGTCATGTAATAGAAAAAATTGAGACCCTGCAATTGTGTGTAAATGAGGCATGAAGTCAGATCAGCAACCTGGGACTTGGTGTGTAGTAGTACTGTGGGGGTGAAGGAAGTCCCTCTACTCTCCCACTACCATCTCACAGACACCAAACCTAAATTAACCTAATCTAAAATAAAATGAAAATCCAGTTTGGTTTATTAAAGAAACAGTTATAGGGTAAGAGAACTCCGTATTCAACCTGTATAATTTTATTTTATCGGTCACTAAGGTGTGTCGTGTTCCCACACCCTGTCAGTTACTGTGACTCCCCAAAACCTCACGCTGTTGCTTGTTACTGGTACCAGGCTCTTGATAGTAATGTCAGATGTTCCTTGCTTTATTTTCATATCACTAAGGCTTATTACTCTCTCTCTCTCTCTCTACTACCACCACGTGATGGTCGGAATCCACAACAAATACTAGATTCTCTGTTCCTTTAATGTGTTATTCGTCTTTTCTTACTGATGTGAAGGATGTGTTGTGTTGTAGCTCCGTTATTGGTTCAGGGTCCTCATGGTATCACTCTAGTTTAATATCTGTCTCGCTTCCCATCACATAGAGTCACCCATCACCAGCCTGTTCTAACTGTCCGTCCCACCACTTAGCATCACCCATCACCAGCCTTTTCTAACTGTCCGTCCAACCACTTAGCATCACCCGTCACCAGCCTGTTCTAACTGTCCGTCCCACCACTTAGCATCACCCATCACCAGCCTTTTCTAACTGTCCGTCCAACCACTTAGCATCACCCGTCACCAGCCTGTTTTAACTGTCCGTCCCACCACTTAGCATCACCCATCACCAGCCTGTTCTAACTGTCCGTCCCACCACTTAGCATCACCCATCACCAGCCTGTTCTAACTGTCCGTCCCATCACTTAGCATCACCCATCTCCAGCCTGTTCTAACTGTCCGTCCCACCACTTAGCATCACCCATCACCAGCCTGTTCTAACTGTCCGTTTCGTAAACCACACGACGTCTGGCTCTCCTAGATATGCTGATTGACAACGTGAAGGTATGTCAGTCAGTGTGAGTTAAGGAGAGTGACTTCTGTAGTGGGGAAGGAGTGAGTTAAGATTGAGTTTAGGCCTCAGTTCTTAATAGGCCCCGATCCATTAGGTGTGTGGCCCATTTGACGAGCCACCAATAATTTAGTAGTGCGGTAGTGAGAACGTCATCACCTCTCACAGTTGCAGCAGTAGAGACGACATAAGGGAAGTGTGTTGACATAGTCTGTCGTGTTATTCACCCAAGCGATACACCCGGGTCACACAACAATGTTTCTTATTTGATTACAGTACCCAATATTTTCGTCCCTCCCCCAACACATTGCCCTAACATCTATCATGGTTATTACCCTCCCACACATCCCCTTACATAAACCTCGACTACCCTCACACATCCAGTCTCCCCACATATACACTCCCCCCTCTCTCACACACACACACACTTCATAACTCGGAGTTAACCTGTGTAGTCACTCCTTGTCTATCTCACTTTAGTACCGTAACTGTGTTCTGAAACTGTTAAAAGACCCAGTCCTCCTTGTCATCATATACAAGTAATATTATTTACCACTAATATTACTTGTGTATTTCTTGACAACAAAGTGACCCACTCATCTCTGTTTAGTCTATATTTTCAGTTTTTTGCCTGCCATATTTTTCAATAAACCGTTAATTATTATTACTACTACACACTTCCAACGTTTCCCGACACCCACAATCTGACACTGTCCAGTTTATCCTATGTTGTTTTTACGTGTTTTTCTCTATACGAAAAATTATAATAAATACTAAATTGCTGTTATTAATAACTTATATACTGCAATTATATGTTATGGGAGGGTAGTGTGGAGCGATGGTGAGGCGCGGTGGGGGTGGGTTGTGGGAACAGGGGCAGTGTAGAGGGTCGCCATCAGTAGCCAACACACACGTCACACATGCCAGTCACCATTACCGCCACCGCCAACCACACACTAGTACACACCTTCCTCATATCGCAACACCATCATCATCTTCATCATGTCATATGTGATTACACGCGGTGCCAGCCAATCACAGTCGCCTCTTTTTATCATCTTCCTTCCTCGCCCAATCACACGCGAGAGTGGGAATGGCGCGTTTTTTAACAATCCCAAAACCCGCCCCTTTCCTGGATGTGGTGTAATTATTGGAGGCCGGCGGTAATGCGCGGCGCCCCATTGGTTGAGGCTGCAGCTGCCGGGTTATTCAGGTAATAGGAAGGTCCTTATAAAGAAGTCGGAACGTGATTTATCGGCGGGTGTGTGGGAGCCATGGGGAGGACGTGTGTGTCTCCTCCTCCATTTAGTGAAGTTTCTCTCTCACATTGTATTATCACACCACCTGAATGATCCCCTTCACACATAACTCACCAAGTCTTGTGTTTTATTAGTTAGTGATGATGTGATAATATTTTTGAGGCGTATATGATAAGTGTGTTTGGTAGTGCATTCTAAACCTCCATTACATAAGTGGGTGTGTGGGATACCACCGTCCACCCCCTCCTTCTTCACTACCTCCCTGTATACACTCCTTCCCCTCCCTTCACCCCCTCCCCTTCTCTCCATCCCCCCCTCCCCCACCACCTCCTCATACCTTACCCTTAGCGGTGAAAAATCCCTCATTGTGGCTCCAAATCTTTTAAAATGGCAAAGAAAACCTTTTCCCATGAGGCGGACGGACGGGTGGAGGAGCCATAAGAGCTTTCCTGAAATTCGTTATGATTTTCTCGGCTAGTCCATCCCTCGGGCCACGGCGGTGTCTTTAGGGTTTTCTCAGGGACTCTCTCCGGTTTCTGCGAGTGTTCCCAGGGCTGAGGTGTTTACAGGTCGAGACGTTATGTGACTGTTAACTGTCTGGGAGGGAAGGAGGGGGTGACGGATGCCGAGGCTTTGTTCTGTCCCCTTCCGCCCCGACGTGTCACCTGAGACCCGCCAGCCAGTTACGACAGGACTGTGTGACCATTGCTATTATCACCACCACTACCACTGCTATTATCATCACTACCACCACCATTTCTGTGACTACCACCACGTATCACCACTCACCACCACGTCATCTGCACCACTTTTAATCACCACTAATCCTACTACTAACGTGACCACTGCTGTTATCACCACCACTACCACCACCACCACCACTACCACCACCACCACCACCACCAACACTGAAACTTGTTACTGTTCGCTTTGTGACCATTCCTCTCCCCTCTCCTTCTCTGTCTTTCTTCCATCTTCTTTCTCTTCTCTCCTCTTTCTCCTCCTCCTTTCTTCCTTCTCACTTTCCTCCTACTCCTTATCTTCTTCCTTCTCCTTCCTCCGCCTCTTCTTCTTCCTCTTCCCCTTTACGTCCCTCCTCTTCTTCCTCCTCTTCTCCTTCTCCCCCTCCCCTTCCCCCCCACTCCTCCTTCCCCTACCCCTCCTCCTCCCCCTCCTCCTCCCCCTCCCCCCTCCTCACCCAGGGAGAGATGGACGAGATACAAGTCGTGTAATATCCGCTGAGGACGCTGCTAGTGACGGCATCATCTCAGTCCTGGCCTGGCGTGGACTCGGAGCCTACGTATACCTATAGTCTTAGTAGCCCCATTGTTTACATTGCCCCGTAGCCCGTCCTCGACAAGCTATACCTGATTTATGGGTTGATCGTGTAGCCTCCCTCCCTCCCTCCCTCCCCCTCTCTCAGTAGTGGCTGTATAAGAAACGTGTAAAATACTCCAGCTATATAGTAAACGTGTTCGTATGTATAGCCTCAGTTGTGCTACACGATGAAAGACTACTAGACGATGGCAGGTCTGTGGCACCTTGGGGAGTCTAGCCAGTTACACCAAGTTACCTCCGTGAATTTCCGCCTTTATTTAGTTGTGGTCGTATTCTTTAAGACGCTAGTTGTTAACATTTAGGTGAGAATAAGTAAATATTATCAAAACATCATTGAAAAACTCATAAGTGACTTTGTAATATAATTCAGTCGAGATAATAATATAAACACGAACGTGCTGGTCAAGCTCAGAGCTGTCCAGGGGTCATCTGGCCCTCCGGGTCGAGGTTGATCGGTGTTTTTTTTTCTTTTTTCTTTTAATTGTTTCAATATGTGTTAAAGTCATTACTGTGTTAACAATATAATATAAAAGACAAAGAACATTTAAATATACGTATTTAGTTTCAGGGTTTAATTAGTTATTTATTACTTACATTTATTACTATGATATTTGTTTTCGTCTCATGTGTACAGTTTAAGTCTTTACTGTTGTTTAAGTAACTTTAGATTTAGTTGTTTTTCTCCCAAACTTATGTTGACATTTACATTGTTTAGAATATATCATATAACGCGTCATGATCATCCTGTGTTTATAAAGATAAGAGTTAAGTAATATTCCTTAAGGTTAAGTTACTTAAACTATTCACGTGGACCTAATATGATGACCTACATGGTCACCTATGGCCAGTGTGTGTGTCCGCTAAGTAGGGGTAAAGGAATACTTTTATTGTTATAATAATGTAAATTAATTTACACATAATAATATTATCACTGTTTCATATAAGACGTCATTTACAATCATAAGATATTCCAATATACCTAAAGCAGATTACGTTACGTTACGTTATGTTACGTTATGTTTTGTATGAAGCTTTTCATTTGTATGTATTACTGTAAGGAAAAAATGACAATAAGTGTTAAATGTAATACAAATGTAAACTAAAGTGTAAAAAAATCAGAAGGAAAAATGACAATAAAAATTGGATTGTCGGTCATTAACTTGGTAACACCTTTTGTATTAACCGCTACGTGATGCCTTAATGAGCCTTGAGACACTGGTGCCGTTCATACTGTAAGGCTGCTATAATTCTCTGACGGGTGTAGAGATGAACCAATGGCCTCCAGGCTGCTGGCACGAGGAACAACATTGATGGCCATTAAAAATTTAGATTGTTTAGGCTGAAATACTTTTACTTACGAAACACTGCTAGCATGTATTGGCAAGGGCAGCCCGGAACCGTCAGGAACTCCGCCGATTGGATCCCATAGGCCACCCTTCTTCGCCAATCTCCTTAGGTGCTGAGGCAACTGGGGGTCTTCAGGACTCCGCCAAGAGGGCCAGAACAGCCGTCCTCACGCCCCCAAGGAGTGATGCTAGCGAAGGTCCCGCTGGACCCCCGAGTAAGGTTGAGACTTTTCCTCTATTTCTCTTTAAGACAGAGAGGCAACACTGGCTAGTGACGCTAAGAGTATGTACTGTCATATCTTGATATGGTATTACTTATTTTAAAGTGGCGTCCACAACACACCGAGACTTTGGTGTTTGTTTCTGTGAGTTAAGGAGATACAGTGAGTCAACCTGAGACGTTAGTCAGCTGGTGCACAAGTTTTGAATTACGATCACAAGTACTCATATTTCATTATTTCTATTATCCTCGCTGGGTGGGAGATATAAACTAATGTTATAGTTATAATTATAGGCACCAGTAACTCATGTAATGTTATCGGTATACAGTCCCCAGTAACTTATTGACATATTCTTCACAGTTTTTTTTTTTACGAGATTAGTCAGGTCACAGGTCAATGACCCACATCAGGACCTGGGGGGCGAAATTATAATAATAATAATAATAATAATAATAATAATAATAATAATAATAATAATAATAAAAGAGAGAAACATTATATGTATGTTGTGTTGTCAAGGTAAAAGAAACAATTGTGACCTGCAATTGTGTAAAAATGAGGCAGAAAGTCAGTAAGAAGTGTGACGTAGATGTTTCATATTTATATACAGTCAGCATAATGAAGTGATGATCTTCACGGCCAGGAGGAGTTGTGCTGAAAGCCCGACGGTGTGTTCAGTGTCTTCCAGGAGCAGTATGATAGTGTGTAAGTTGGTGGATGATAAAGTGGCAACACACTGTAGGAGCCTCCTGAGGGATCCTCCACGTAATAAATGGTGAGTTATTGACGTGGGTCTTGTGTGTGTGTGTGTGTGTGTGTGTGTGTGTGTGTGTGACCTGTGGTGAAATGGTCAGCATCATGCCCGAGTTCGATCCTCGGGCAGGGTGAAACTATGGGCAAGTTTCTTTACGCCATTTGCCTCTGTCTACCCAGCAGTAATTGGTACCCTGGATGTTAATCGATTTGTGGATCGTGTTCCGGGGTAATGGTTAGCCAGTGCAGTTGGCGAGCTGTCCAGTCTTCTCGGACTATTCCTTGACACTGGGTCATGCAGCTCGTTAACTTAATGGTGAGGTTGTTGTGTTGGCGACAGCTTCTACACTTTAACAAATTCACGCCTAGGAGGCCCTTGGGCCGGCCATCCTCGATTTCGAGGGGCTTCCATTATTATGTGTGTGTGTGCTATATAATCCACTATGGATGTGGTAATCATTATTTTACTTGGACTGATGGATGACACGTAGGAGTGGATGTCGTCGCTCTATATGCGCCGGATGAATGTTGGATGAGGTGACGACGGGTAGCATGAATAAGCTGGTTTACATTCTACCTTACCTATCATGCCTATGGCGGCTGTATCCTGCCTACTGTTCGTATCACGGTGATAGCATGCCAGGTTCGTATAATCTAGCATGGGATGACGTACAAATAAAGAGATGAACATTTAATATACGATATAATGGACGTTACTAGTGAGCTTTGGGTAATACAAGTGGCTGGTACAGGTCGATGGTGATAGTATAGTCAGTAACCATAATTACTGGCCCATCCACAGGTCGAGCGTAGTGTGGGTAGAGGTCCTTGTGGACAGCGGCTCACTCAGTAGCAACTCACACACCAACACAGCATAAGACCCTTGAATACTTATCACCAGTCGTTCAGGTCATACCTCCTTTTACTCTGAATATAAGGTAACTTTTACTACTCCCACTAACGTGAAATAAATAAATTATAACTTATGTCTACTGGAGCAGTAACATGTCCACTACCCACCAGTAAAAGGACACAGCATCAATTTGGGAATATGTCTGAGGCCAACGCAGGAGTATCTGGTGATGTCCCGCACTACATGATCTTGTCAGGGCCACAGTAAAGCAGCAGGCCAAGTCTCATGCTATATGTTAACAGATACAGTCCTCTGATACACTGAACACACCGTCGGGCTGTCAGTACCACTCCTCCTGGCCGTGAAGATTATCACCTCATTAGCTGCCTGTTTATGAATATTAAACTATGAAACATCTACACCACACCTCTAACCAGTGGTAATTAATGTTAATATTACTTATACCATAATGTGAAGCATCCGGCAATAAGTTACTAGGGACTACAAGCCTTATAACATTACATGTATTACTGGGGACTATATGCCTATATACTTTATATAAGTTACTTAGGACTATATAACTATAACATTAGTTTATATCTCCCACCCAGCGAGGATAATAGAAATAATGAAATATGAGTACTTGTGATCGTAATTCAAAACTTGTGCACCAGCTGACTAACGTCTCAGGTTGACTCACTGTATCTCCTTAACTCACAGAAACAAACACCAAAGTCTCGGTGTGTTGTGGACGCCACTATAAATTAAGTAATAATATATCAAGATATGACAGTAGATACTCTTAGCGTCACTAGCCAGTGTTGCCTCTCTGTCTTAAAGAGAAATAGAGGAAAAGTCTCAACCTTACTCGGGGTCCAGCGGGACCTTCGCTAGCATCACTCCTTGGGGGCGTGAGGACGGCTGTTCTGGCCCTCTCGGCGGAGTCCTGAAGACCCTCAGTTGCCTCAGCACCTAAGGAGATTGGCGAAGAAGGGTGGCCTATGGGATCCAATCGGCGGAGTTCCTGACGGTTCCGGGCTGCCCTTGCCAATACATGCTAGCAGTGTTTCGTAACTAAAAGTATTTCGGCCTAAACAATCTAAATTTTTAATGGCCATCAATGTTGTTCCTCGTGCCAGCAGCCGGGCCCACGATCACTTGTTACCATCTATACCACTTACAGATTGATCATAATTTCATAATTGAAAGAAAATTAACTACTGCTACGCTTCAGGATTCACTTCCCTTAAGGATGACGTTGCATTAAGACACATAAAAATAACTACTTTGTATTATAATAATAAGCCACCTTTTATTGTCTGTTGTCACTCTTAGTTGTTAATGGCACCTGACACCTTAATAGTACAGCAGTCTGATATGGTGAATTACCTGTAGGGGTCATAAATATGCCCGGCTCTACAGTGTATAGCATCATGACTTGTTTTATTAGTACATGGGATATTTCTCAATGTATGTGGATAAAATTAGGAACTTGTATTATATGAACTAAGGAACAAATTCTCATCTTTCAGTTTTTGTAATATAAACAATGAGATTCCTTAGACTAGGTACAAGTAAAAAATAAAATATTTTCCTCTCCTTTGGTACGATTGTATATATCAATTGAATATTATAACGCGTTATGTTATGACTCATAACATATCGTTGCTCATAAGTTATGAGCAACGATAGCCTACTGTTTCACGGACAATAATTTGACTTAAGATACAATAATTTAAAATAAGGGATTTTCAACAGTATTGATTACTGAACCGTGTATATCAAGTTATCTCAAGAACCTAGAGTATGGCGCCTCCCTCACTACTCTCTGAAACAGCTTCAGTAAGTAAGGCTGAAGTTCAGATGCGAACTTTCAAGGGTTCTGTGTAGTATTGTACATTAAGCTGTGGTTTGCACACACTGTCCTCTCAGGAGCCTTGAGTATCATACACGTGCTGTACACACATTAATTTTGTTTTGCTAACTATCAGTATGTAATTTCAACCTAACCTAATTATCAATGAGTTACTTAACCTAACCTAATATAACCTAAACTACTTATGCCAACCCAACATAACCTAAGAAATCGACCCAACAAAACTATCTTGAAATAATTCAACCTAACCTAACCTAACCCAAGCTCATATTTGTCTCCGGCTGAAGTATACCTGACCACCTTTATGTCGTCCCATTAGGAAGCTGATGAGTCTGTGTTATATTTGTTCCTCATTACAAAACGAAATAAATCTTTAAATAATGGTACAGCGGACGACACACACCTATTGCTGTGTTTGGTGACGCGTTGGTTAATGGTGACATGTTGGTTAATGTTGACTCGTAGGTTAATGGTGGCGTGTAGGTTAATGGTGACGTGTAGCATAAGAGTAAAGTGCTGGTTAATAGTGATGTGTTGGTTAATGGTGACGTGTTGGTTAATGGTGACGTGTGGCATAAGAGTAAAGTGCTGGTTAATGGTGATGTGTTGGTTAATGGTGACGTGTTGGTTTATGTTGACCTGTTAGTTAATGGTGACGTGTTAGTTAATGGTAACGCCTTGGTTATTCGTGACGAGTTGATGGTTAATGGTGACGTGCTGGCTAATGATGACGTGTTGGTTAATGATCTCCCCACTTCATTTTGCTAAGGGTCAAGACTCGTGTTCCTGCCTCACTTCCAACCTACACCGCCTCACTCACCCCTCTGGCAGTTAACACACACTGGTCCCACAACCCTCTGGCAGGTAACACACTCTGGTCCCGCACCCCCCTGGTAGGTAACACACTCTGGTACCACAACCCTCTGGCAGGTAACACACTCTGGTCCCGCACCCCTCTGGTAGGTAACACACTCTGGTCCCGCACCCCTCTGGTAGGTAACACACTCTGGTCCCACAACCCTCTGGC
>NW_024729082.1:0-17645 GCF_018991925.1 Homarus americanus
GAACAAAACAAATATTAGGATTCGAATTCAGCAATATGAAATTAGTTGTGTGAGCATGATCTCATATAGAACAATTTTGGCTGTTAACCATTGTTATCAATCACTACTTTGATACAGTAGATTCCTGCCTTCAACGATTGAAAGAGAGAAGTTTCGCCTTTATCTTCTTCACATTTAGCTGTGTGGCGTGCCGGTAAGCTGCTGCATCCTGTGATGCTCTTGTCCTGCGCCCTGTCAGTCGCCCCACCCCAGAGATTAGATGTTGTGTCTTAAGCATGCTGCATCCTCAAGTCAGTAGTTCTATTGAAGGTCAAGCCTTTACATCAGAAGAGCTCTACAGCACCGGATGCAGACAAGCATTCCTTGAAGATCTCTCACCGCAGTTCGGCCCTTCCTACATCCGCCTGCCGACTGTGGCGTCCCAGGATTTCCATCTAACCGATACGACCTTCATGAATCGCTACTCCTGTACAGGAAGATATGAGAGGACCTCGACAGACGGAGACCTTGTCTTGTGGCGAATCCAGGAGTAGTCATTCCTGCTGCCCTACCTGCCGTACCTGACCCGCCTTCACGACACAGAGATCGAGGAGTGGAGGCCACCAAGCGACGGGCGAAGCAGATTCGGTATTTTGACGCGGAATCGACGCGGATATTGCAAGCACCTTCGTTGTGCCATTCCTGCAACCCAGCCAGCAACAGGAACCTTAATGTGCGACGATAACCTTCAAGACCCTCTTCGAGTCTGTGTCGGCCGACTTTGCAGTGGCAGGGAAGTCCTTCTCGCTCGGCCATGCCGGACCGATTGTCTGGATGGCCTGTTGTCGTCCCCTGTGGTAGTGATACAACAGCTACTGCTACTCATCCGGAATTTCAGAGGATATTTCACAGAGAAGCGGGTGTTCCCTCCGTCTCAGGATTGATGAGGACCCCAGTTCACCAGCCACGAGTTCCAGGACTTCATGGACCGTTGGGGGAGTCCGTCATGTCGTGACCTCGCCCCACTACTCCCCTAGGCGAAATGGACATGCTGGAAAGCAGCAGTCAAGACTGTTAAACACCTGATCCTTAAGGTGTCACCCCCAGGAAATATCGACTACAGGACTGACCGAGGTTTGTTAGAGTTACGCGAACACCCCAAACTTCACCGGACGCTTCCCAGCCCAGGTTCGCAGAATATCATCTCGGTCTTGTGTTCCTGCCTACCCAGTTTTTTTTTTTTTCAAGAGGGCAGGCCAAGACTGAAGAATGTGACCGCCGCAAGCAGAACGAGCCGCAGATGTCGCTGCTCGGCATGACTGTCATGCCCGCCCCTTCCCAGGCTGAGCACGACCAACAGGTCAGGATTCAAGATCCGTATCTCACCGCTGGGACAAGGTTGGGGTTGTCATGGGTGAATAGCCGGCCTAGACCACCAAGTGCATTCTCCAGTGGTAGAGTATGGTGGAGGAAACCTGTCGTTTCCTCCCACCTGTGGAGCTGCCTAGGGTGTTGACCCCTTCCCAATAGAGTCCCCTAATGTTACAGTAAATCCCTCTCCCCTTGTGTTTCCTGCCCCAGCACTCCGCAGGTCCAGCCGACTCCAGAAACAAAAGGTTCCTTAAGATGAAACTATGAGTGTACAGGGGAGGTGTATATATGGACACAGTAGTACCTTAAGCTGTGTATTCTTATATTACTCTATTAATTATGCATAGTAAAGTACAGAACATGTATATATGGACACAGTAGTACTAAATCTGTGAATTTTACTATATACATAATTAATACAGTAATATAAGAATAAACAGCTTAGGTACTACTTCATGTCCATATTATACAACATGTATTAATCTCCTATGTAATGTTTCCATTTATTATGCACCATGTTATGTATATGTATTATCATATTTACATATTATGTTTTTCAGCTTGTGAACGCTGGCATCTGTGCATGCCAGCGCGAGTGATACATCGAGTTGAGATCGCTAGTCCTTATGGCGTGGAAAGCCACTGTTTATTTGTTCCTCTGTATTTGTCTCCATACGAGAATAAGAACCAAATTTCAAGATAACAAGTGTTTGCGTATATCCTCAGTAGTGTAGAACAGTATCAATGACAGACTTACTATTAAGTCTGTATTATTCCACTCATCAGTCAAGCCTAGCAAGACTGTGTTATTCACTCCTCAGACATAACTATTAGGACTGTGTTATTCACGCCTCAGTCAAGACTATTAAGACTGTATTATTCACTCATCAGACAAGACTAGTTAGACTGTCTTATTCACTCATCAGACAAGACTAGTAAGACTGTGTTATTCTCTCCTCAGACAAAACTGTTAAGACTGTGTTATTCACGCCTCAGAGAAGACTATTAAGACTGTATTATTCACTCATCAGACAAGACTAGTATGAATGTGTTATTCACTCATCAAACAAGACGAGTAAGACTGTCTTATTAACTTCCCAGACAAGACTAGTAAGACTGTTATTCACTTCCCAGACAAGATTAGTAAGACTGTATTTTCACTCATCAGACAAGACTATTAAGACTATGTATTCATTCCCAAGACAAGACTAATAAGAGTGTTAACTTCCAGACAAGATTAGTAAGACTGTGTTATTCGCTCCTCAGACAAGACTATTGAGACTGTGTTATTTATTCCTAAGACTAGACTAGTAAGCCTGTATTACTCACTCCCCAGACAAGACTCGTAAGACTATGTTATACACTCCACAGACAAGACCCATAGGACTGTGTCATTCGCTCCTTAGACGAGACTCGTAAGACTGTGTAATAAACTCCCAGACAAGACTCGAAGATTTGTTATTCACTCCCAGACAAGACTAGCAAGACTGTGTTGTTCACTTCTCAAACAATACTCTTAAAACTGTGTTATTCACTCTCAGACAAAACTCGTAAGACAGTGTCATTCACTTATCAGAAGAGACTCATAAGACTGTGTTATTCACTCCTCAAACAAGACTCTGAAGACTGTGTTTTTCTCTCAGACAAGAATCGTAAGGCCGTGTTATTCACTGCTCATACAATACTCGTAAGGTGTAAAATTCACTACTTAGACGAGAATCGTAAGACTGTGTATTCAATCCTCAGACAAGACTTATAAGACTATGTTATTACTCTTCAAACAAGATTTAACATCCAGTTATTTACTCCTCAGACAAGACTCGAAAGAATGTGTTATTAACTACTCGTACAAGACTAGTAAGACTGTTATTCACTCTCCGAGACAAGGCTAGTAATGTGTTATTTACTCCACAGGCATACTCATCAGACTGTGTCATTCACTTAGACAAGGCTCGTAAGACAGTTATTCACTCCAAGACAAACTCGTAAAACTATGATAGTCATCAGACAAACAATAATAAGACTGTTTTATTCATTTCCAGACAACTTTCGTATTGATATTCACTCCGTACATAAGACTCGTAGGACTGTGTTATTCGCTCCCTGACAAGATTTGTAAGACTCTGTCATTTACTCCTCAGAAAAGACTCGTAACACTGTTATTCACCTCAGACAAGAGTATAAAGAATGTGTTGTTTACTCATAAGACAAGCCGAGTAAGACTATTATTCACTTCTAGAGAAGACACGTAGGAATGAGTTATTCACTCGTCAGACAAAATCGTGGCTGTAAGTTATTCACTCCCCAGACAAGACTCGTAAGACTGTTATTCACTGCTCAGACTAGACTCAGAACTGTGTTATTCACTCCTTAGACACAGACTCGTATGACTTCCCAGACAAGATTCAAGTCTGTGTTATTCACTCTCATTAAAGACTTAGAAGATTGTGTTTTCACTCCTCAGATATGAATCGTGAGACTTTGTTATTCACTCTCAAACAAGACTCGTAGGACTGTGTTATTCTACTCTCTGACGAGAATCGTTAGACTGTGTTATTTACCCTTAGACAAGACTCGTAAAACTGTGTTATTCATTCCTCAGACAATAGTTAAAAGACTGTTATTCACTCCTCAGACAAGACTCACATGATTTTGTTATTCACCTCACAAGACTAGGAAGACTGTTACTCACCTCATACAAGACTCGTAAGACTGTGATATTCACTCCCCAAACAAGACCAATAAGGCTGTGTTATTTACTCTTCAGACAATTCTCCTTAAGACTGTGTTATTCACTCCTCAGACAAGACCTGGAAGACAGTGTTATTCACTCCTTACTCAAGATTTGTAAGACTGTGTTATTCCATCCTCAGACAAGTCTCGGAAGACTGTGTTATTCACCTCAGTCAAGACTAGTAAGATTGTGGTATCTACCTCAGACGAGACTCATAAGACTGTTATTCACTCTCAGACAAGACTCAGAAGACTGTGTTATCTTCTTAGTCAAGAGTCGTACGACTGCCATTCACTTTTCTTGCAAGACTCCGTAAGACTGTGTTATTGACTCCTCAAACAAGACTCGGAAGACTGTGTTATTCACCCTCAGACAAGACTACTAAGACTATGTTATTCACTCCTCAGACAAGACTCGTAAGACTTAGATTCAATCCTCTTACAAGACTCGTAGGACTGTTATTCGCCCTCATACAAGACTCGTAAGGCTGTGCTATTCACTCTCTGACAAAACAAATAAGATATTGTTATTCACCTCAGACAAGACTCGTATGACTGTTATTCATTCCCCAGACAAGTCTCGGAAGACGGTGGTGTTATCTCAACCTCAGACAAGACTGGTAAGACTGTGTTATCTCCTCAGACAAGACTCGTAAGACTTAGTTATTCACTCATACAAGACTCGTAAAAATGTTTTATTCACTTCTCTGTCAAAAAAAATAAGACTGTGTTATTCACTCCCAGAAGAGACTCGCAAGACTGTGTTATTCATTCCCAGACAAGACTCATAAGACTGTGTTATTCACTCCTTACACAAGACTAGTAACACTTTTTATTCACTCCCCGACAAAACTAGTATGACTGTGTTATTCACTCTTCAGACAAGACTAGTAAGACTGTGCTATTCACTACTCAGACAAAACAAATAAGACTGTGTTATTCACCCCTTGAGACAAGACTCTAAGACTGTGTTATTCATTCCCCAGACAAGACTCGTAGGACTGTTATGCACTCCTCAGACAAGACTTGTAAGACAATGTTATCTACCTCAGACAAGACTCGTAAGGCTTTCATTCATTTTTTGCAAGACTCGTAACACTGTGTTATTCACAGATAAGACTAGTAAGATGTGGTATTCAGTCCTCAGACAGGACTAGTAAGACTGTTTTTTCACTCCCCCGACAAGACTATGACTCTGCATTCATCTCCCAGACAAGACTCGTAAGACTGTTATTTACTTCTCTGACAAAACAAATAAGACTGTGTTATTTCTCCTCAGACAAGATTTGTAAGACTGTGTTATTCACTCCCCAGAGAACACTAGTAAGACTGTACTATTCATTCATCAGACAAGGCTAATCAGGCTGTGTTCACTCTCAGACAAGACTCGTAAGACTGTTATTCACTCCTCAGACAAGACTCGTAGGGCTTTGTTATTTACTCCTCAGACAAGAATCGTAGGACTCCTTATTCACTCTTCATACAAGATTCATAGGACTGTATTATACATTCCTCATACAAGACTCGTAGGACTGTGTTATTCACCCTCAGACAAGACTCAGACAGTGTTATTCACCTCAGACAAGACCTGTAAGACTGTGTTATTCACCTCAGACAGGACCTGTAAGACAATTATTCGCCCTCAGACACGACTCCGCAGGACTGTGTTATTCACCCTCAGACAAGACTAGTAATATTATGTTATTCGTCCTCAGACAAGACTTGTAAGACTGTGTTATTCATTCCCCAGAGAAGACTCGTAAGACTGTGTTATTCACCTCAGCTAAGACTCGTAAAACTGTGTTATTCACGCCTCTGCGGAGACTCGTAAGACTTGTGCTATTCAGTGAAGACTCCTTCTGAATGTGTTTCACTCCTCAGACAAGACTCTAAGATTATGCCATATACAGTACACTGCAGATGTGACAGGTGGGTATCACTACCTTGCTCACCATTCTCTACGTGAAGTTTTAATTGCGTGTTAATGTTTTCTCTTGTTCAGGTGTAGAGTGTCGTGTGCTGGACGTGAGGATGGGCTTGCATCCGTTCCCTGGCTAATGACTTCACAGATATCGATGTTCTCTTCAACTGTGCCGGGTCAGCCTTGGTGTTACACTTTATGTCACAAAATTCGCAGTTTTGTTTTCGCATGTACATAACTGTCAGTTTTTTCCTCCGCTCTATGTCACAAAAAGTCTAACTTGTCTTAACACTGTCACACTACTGTCCGTTTAACTGTCACACAGCTATCAGTTATCCTTGTTCATCTCTCTGATCCAGATCATGTTCCTCGTGCAACGTGTTCTACCTACCTTAGCTACTCTTGACGATGTTATTACTGAATGTGAACACACTGTTATGTTATAGGTCAATCATATAGTATATATAATGGATTTATCGTAAACAACTATTACCTCACCCGGTTTCGTATACAACTATTACCTTAATCTGTCTCTGTAAACAACCATTACTTTAATCTGTGCTTCGTAAACAACCATTACCTTAATCTGTGTCTCGTAAGCAACCATTACCTTAACCTGTCTCGTAAACAACCATTACTTGAACTTGTACCTTGTAAATAGCCCATGTCTCGTAAACAACCTATGCAATTGTTTGCTGCTCTGCGTCATGTTATATTCTGCATCTAAGCTGTGATAAACTTGCCTTAAGATTTTGTTAATTTATTTTGCTGGAACGATTACTGTCTCCTGTTTTCCAGACTTTAATTCAGCTAAGTTAGTGAGAGATCCATTTCAATATAATATTTTTTAACACAGTTCAATACAATATATATTTTTTATTTTCACATTTGATATTTTTCGTTTTCTATTGGGCTTTTTGGTATCTTCAGCTGAGGTGGTATAATTCAGTCTGTGGATCATTAACACCAATTTTTCCTAGAATATATTGATAACAAAATTATTCCTAATTTCCGAGTATAAGTTTCGCATACCAAAAAAAAAAAATATTTAATGTGTTACCGAACGGAGGTAGCAGTTGAGCAGAGACTTATGAGTATATCATTTCGACTTACCAACACACATTCTTATTATTAAGGATAACCGCGCTACTTGAACCGAGGTATGTCGAGGTCCTAGAAATTACTTGCAAAATTATAAAGCTTATTTTACTAAATAAGTACTGCCATTCTTCATTGCCTGAGCATCAACACATTCACCTCCTCACTCTGCTTCAGGTACGTTCACGCAGGCAACATTCTGGATACAACAGAAGAACGATGGGACTATAGTTTTGATGTGAATGTGAAGAGCATGTATTATACTATCCAAGCCTTCATTCCCCAGGTGGGTAGCACTTTATTCAGGCCTTAGCCGCCTGGTTAATATGTCTAGATTATGTTGGTCAGGTCGGATTAAGCTAGGTCTAGTTAGGTTAAAAACTTTTGGTTACGTCAGGTTAGGTCAGGTTAGGTTAGATCACATTTGGCTAAATGAGGTTAGGTTGGTTTAGGTTAGATCACATTTAGTTAAGTCAGGTCAGTTTAGGTCAGGTTAAGTTAGATCACATTTGGCTGAGGTTAGGTCAGGATGCTACGGTAAGTCGGATTAGGTCAGATTAGGTTAAATTAGGTTAGCTTAAGACAGGTTAAGTTAGATTTAGTTGTCAGTCTTGATCAAAGTAGGTAAAGTTAGGGCAAGTAACAGTACGTTAGATCAGGTAAGATTAATCCAGGCTAGTTTAGGTTAGTTCAGGTTACGTTAGGTTATGTTAGAACTATAGAATAACCACTTTTCTGAGCCACAGGTATTACTACTATATAATACCAGTAACAAAGTATCACTGTCACATCTATTATTACTGTTATTAACATAGTATAACTGTATACATTACTAATGCTACTTGTATCGCTACTATCATAGCTAGGTAAGGGCGCTTTCCTTCTTCACACTATTTTACATATAATCTTGTTTCAAATATCTCTTATATTTACTTTTCTTGTTATTATTCTTCAATACTTTTATACTCTCTATATTCTTCTTTCTTATATTCTTATTTACTTATTTTCTTGCTCAAGTCTATCATTTATTTTAATCTTTTCTATGTATATATTTAATAATTTAATATGCTGTGTCTTTCTTTCTACAGTATATCTTATATTTCTTTGCCTATATTTTCCAAGTCACATTTTTTTACTTCATTTCTTTTCAAATATTATTGTATTTTCTGAATTTCTATGTTCTTACCCTTTCTCAAGTATATCCTGGTTTTAATTATATTCTGAACCATGTATTAATCTGGGAACCATGTCATTCTTATTACAACACTTATTATACTTACAAACGGTAGCCTGCCACCAGTTAGACATTTATTAGAATATATCATATCTCATGGAACTGTTAGCTAGCCTGCTCGCGAGCTTCTAGGCTCATGAGTTACAATAGTTATTTTCTGAGAACCAATGTAGAAAGAAAGAGTGGTGATACACGTAGTTAACTACTTTAATATTTATTAACATACGTGTGAATAAGATGTTAATTAAGTTCATCAGACCAGACTGGACCAATTTAGTCTTTTACAAGTAACACATTAAATCTTCAATTTATTACATCATTAAACAGCTGTTGTATTATTTCTTTGACAAGTGAGCTGGTTACTTTAAACGTTCGGTTAGGACTGAACCCTCAGGTCTTACTTTACAAGAAACAAAAATAGATATTAATTTCTTGATTACAATATTTCACACTCATTATTTTACTTCATTGTCAATACAGATGATTATATAATCTACTAGACAAGATCCAAAATATAGATATTATCAGACACATCCTGTTAGTTCGAAATGAACATGGCACTTTAACTAGCATTCAGTGGTAGTACATCTGGTTGGTAGACTCAACAACAGTACCACTGGTAACACCAACACTCATGGGTTTAAGACTTAACCTGGGATAACTATATTTCTGCTAGTTAATCCCCAATCATAGATACCAATACTGCTCAATACATGTAGCCAAGATCAATAGACGGACAAGACTGCGTCCACTTGTGACGGAGTTGTTTACACAGACAGGCAAAGCCCGCTAACAAGGAGCGCCTGGGAGGGTAGACTTCCTCACGGCGTTCTCTCTGTAATCGTCCTCGGATTCTTATCTCGCCATATTAAAGACATCCTTGAAAGACCATCTTGCCCATAAGTGGCTACTGCACTCAGTAGTGGTGATAATAACAAACAGTGCCTGGAGATGCGTTGAGGAATAGTCACGAACTTGTGATTTTTCCTTGTGCATCCGTATATACATGAGCCTGGGGTAGTTCCGGTCCACATATATACCAGAAAGGCTAATCTCACCAACAACAGAAATTATATTCAACTCGGTCGCAGTACACTCAACTATGAAAATCAATGTCACGTGTCAGGTGAATTTTCCACGTCTATCCTATAATCTAATCATAGATTGAGTCTGTCAGAAAAAGTGAAATGGACATTAAACATCACACCTAACAACTCTACTTACAGGAAACCACAGCCAATGAATTCTTCCTGAAAAAGCCGTTAGGTCTTGAGATTTTGAGCTTGACAGAACCCAGATAAATGACTCTAAAATAGACAACTGACACTAAATAAACTACCAATATCCGATTCGCTGATGTTTGGGCATCAAACAATCTAACTTCAGTAGCACTTGAACTCATGGCTATCCCCAAGGACGATATATAAGATATGCCACCATACTAGACACTCTTACTAGACAAGTTTTACTACAATAAAGATAGTTGAAGTTTTCAACATCACTTAATGGATCTTGAAAGTCCAACTGTAATCAGACATATTTAAGTTGCCCGCAATCAAAATGCTGTCAATACCTAAGGAATAAACGAAGTCTCTGCACTCTAAGATTGAGAGAAAACGGAGGACTCAGGCGTCCTGAAGTGATGGAAAACGACTCTCAAACGGGGAACTGAATTAAAGAAAGCATAGCTACATGTTTTGGGCTATAGTGTAATATGAATCGTCTGATTTACGTTAACTGGCGTGAATGACCGTGGTCATAACACTTGTACCTTTACTATCACAACTTCTACCACTACTAACACCATTTCGTATCTAATATACTAGACCAGGCGCCCTGCCTGTCTGTCTGTTCTGGGCAGCCTAAATGGCACAATTGCTTTCATCAAACCTCAGGAAAAAATCGCAAAAAATCGTAGAGGGAACAAACCTGGTCCCACATGTCGGCGGTCTCTTTAGGAACGCATTAATTAACGATTTTATTTACGCTGGCAACAGATGTCACTGCACGCCGTCAGCAGGGCAGACGATAGTAAATATCAGATGGTTCCCTCCTCCTCCCCCACTTTTTTCTTTACTTTTTTAAAGTTGTTGGATTAGTAAAGGAAGGAAGATGAGTAAATAGAAAAATAAAAGAAGGGAAACAGACACAGTTAGAGATAACAGGAGGGGAGCTGAGTTTCATCACGCGTGTGGATGCAGTTTCAACTTTACCAGAGCATTTTCAGACCCACGAGGTTACAGTGTACTTATTCCTGTCGACGATTGCAGTTATCGTATGGCTCCCTCCTCCTCCCCACTTTTCTCTTACTTTTTTGTTGTTTGGATTAGTAAAGGAAGGAAGATGAGTAAATAGAAAAATAAAGAAGGGAAACAGACAATAGTTAGAGGTGGAGGGAGCTGAGTTTCATCATCGTGTGGATGCGCGGTTTCAACTTTACCAGAGCATTTTCGGACCTTACGAGGTTACAGTGTGTACTTATTCCTGTCGCTGACTGTACATGGAAAGGAGAGGAGATAAAAGATAAGAACAGGAATGCATGGAGAAGATGACTACAATAGACACAGGGTGAATATAAACAGTTAGACAGACAGGAGGTTGACAAAAATAGACAGATTCATACATGCACAAATAGACAATATGACAACCAACATGACAGACAAACAGAGACAGACAGACAGCTGACTGACTGGTTCACATCAGACAAACAGGCAGACACACGACAACAATGGATAAGACAGACAGACTTGACGACACAAAGAGTACAGACAGGCTTACAGAAAACACCACGTAGAAGAACAGACAGTTGGGATGGCAATAGACAGGACGGAAAAACTTGAGACAGATTAGAAGGCATTTATAAACAAGAATAACACCAAATTGAAAATAGCTGCGTCAGTGAGGGTAGCTGGTCTTACATCCACCAGCGTAAGTAATAAGACCATTGAAAACTAACACCCTTGCTGGCGGAAGAACATCGATTGTCGGTCAGTCATGTGAGATGGGACTAAAACTGACTAACGTAGATGATGACTATGATGACTTAACACAGGTGATGACTTAAGCAGATGGTGACTAATCTAACCAGAAGCAAGGTCACTTCTCTTCATAATATAATTTATCTCGGAATGATCATCAGTGATTCATATTTTTAACCTCTCCTTGGCGAATATTTCTTTAACTAATTATTCTAACCTCTATTCAATTCCTTCCTATAGTATATTAGATACTGTAAGTATCATGACCACGACCATGATTATAACAATCACGACCATGATTATAACAACCACGACCATGATCATAACCACGACCATGATTATAACAACCACGACTATGATTATAACAAACACGACCATGATTATAACAACCATGACTATGATTATAACAACCACAACTATGAGTATAACAACCACTACCATGATCATAACAGTCACGACTATGATTATAACAACAACGACTCTGATTATAACAACCACGACCATGATTATAACAACCCGACCATGATTATAACAACCACGACCATGATTATAACACCGACCATGATTATAACAACCACGACCATGATTATAACAACCACGACTATGATTATAACAATCACGACTATGATTAGACCAACCACGACTATGATTATAACAAAAAACGACTATGATCATAACAACCACGACCATGATTATAACAACCACGACCATGATTTTAACAACCACGACCATGATTATAGCAACCACGACCATGATTATAACAACAACGACTATGATTATAACAACCACTTTTATGATCATAACCACGACCATGATTGTAACAACAACGACTATGATTATAACAACCACGTCCATGATCATAACCACGACAATTATTATAACAACCACGACCATGATTATAACAACCAAGACCATGTTTATAACAACCACGACCATGATTATAACAACCACGATCATGGTTTTAACAACCGCGACCATGATTGTAACAACCACGACAATTATTATAACAACCACGACCAGTTTTAACAACCACGACCATGTTTATAACAACCACGACCATGATTATAACAACCACGATCATGGTTTTAACAACCACGACCATGATTGTAACAACCACGACCATGATTATAACAACCTCGACCATGATTATAACAACCACGACCATCTATCTAATATACTATAGGAATAGCCGTGTGTCTGTGTGTGTGTGTGTCTGTTCTGGGCAGCCGAAATGGCACAATCGTTTTTCATCAAACTTGGTGGAAAAATCACAAAAATCGTAGAGTGGAACAAACCTGGTCCTATGTCGATGGTTTTCTTTAGCAAGGCATTAATTAACCATTTTATTTACGCTGGAAAACGATGTCGCTGTACTGTGTCAGCCGGACGGCAGTTGGCGATAGCCAAACACAGTATTCGAACTTTCACGCCTTGGTAAACTGTACCGGACTCACCATCGGGCACGAAGGGCCCAAGATCACTGTTAGAATCTATATTCCTGCACCTTAATCATTGCTGATGCATTATTAAAAATCAAATGAAGAATGTAGAGTCCTCTCCACTAGTGCTTTTGCAGAAGGAAATTCTCAGAGTAAATATACTATGGAATCAGCATAAAACAATATTAAAACAAATATCTCACTGTAATGATTTGTGGAATACTTATATGGAAGAGCCCCTATAAATGAACTATTGAGTGGGACTGTATATTGAAGTTGAGAACTTTATTTCTATTATTTTAGCACTTCAAGCTTTACCTATACTTGTTCCTGTAGCTGAATTAGTGTTTCCAAATGTACCTTCACCTGTATTAGCGTCACCAGTTTTAACTGTACTTGAAAACTTCTAACATAGTAAGATGGTGGTGTAAGGAAGACTTTACTGTACGTGTTGCAGATGATCAAGAACGGTCGTGGTTCCATCATCAACATGTCGTCAGTAGCAAGCACCCTGCGAGGCATTGAGCGTCGGTGTGTATATAGGCACAACGAGGCCGCTGTCATAGGTCTTACTAAAGGAGTGGCCAGAGATCACATACGTCAGGGAGTCAGGTAAGTGCATACTGTTTACATACATATTTTTGCTCGCTTACCCAATGACACACACACACACACACACGCACACACTACTACTACAACTACTACTACTACTTTGTACTCGGAATCGAGTATGACGATCATCCAGCTTTGATATAATAATATGAGTTATTAAGGGTGTCACCTAGGTTGGTGAGCTCTGAGGTGACTAACGAGGCCGATACGGACTGACGGTAAATCACATAAGTTGCATATGTGGGAGACTACATCTATTACGGGAGGGCGGCGGCAACGTCTTTCCGGCGTTGGCGCGCGTTTGCTTCGTTATGCAATCGGGCTAACTCGAAAGTATTGATACCTTCTTTATATGGAGCTCCTCTAAGCGTTACGGTGTGTAGTAATCGTCTCCCATGTGAGTGGGTCGATTTGGCATTTTCATGTTTGTCTTAAGACTATCTTCTACCTCTTCAGTTACCCACCAGCAATACGTTTACTATTTGTTAGGTGACTGTAAAGTAGCTGCTTTGGCAGTCTACTGTCGTTCACGCTGGTAACATGGCCAGTCCAGCATAGTTGTTCGTGAATAATGATAGCCTCGACGCTTCTACAGTTGGTGTCATCGAGAATACTGGCATGTGTTCTCTTGTCTTCCCAGCGAACTCGGAGGATGGAACATAGACTACGTTGGTGAAAGTTTTCAAGTGCCTTGAGGTGCCTCCTATATGTGATCCATGTCTCCTGACATATAGCTGGGTGGGGAGGACCACTACTCGATATACTTATAACTTTGTAGATAATTTCAGTTCCCTACAACTGAAGACACGATTTCGGGTCTGCCAAAGGCTTGAGATGGACATCTGATGCGATGCTGAATCTCTTCATCGATGTCCTCGGTGGTGGACAGGTGAGCCAAGATACCGAAAGTGGGTAACATTAGTGAGGTAGTACCATTACGCTGGATCGATGGTGTAGGTGTAGCTGAACCAGGGGCAGGCTGAAGAATCTTAATCTTACGTACATTCACCTCAAGGCCGAAGTGTGCATATGCATTTGCATAGGTGTTCAGGATTTCCTGTAGGACGTGTTCAGTGTGAGCGACAAGGGTGAGGTCATATGCATCCTGAGGTTCAGTAATGGAAGCTGCCGATTTGTTCTTGCCTGGAGTCGTCTTATGTTGAAATAACCCTTCATCCAGTACCGGATGTCCACCTGCTGGCTAAATTTGCGCCGGCACTAGTAGAGGAAGGCAACCAAGAAAATGGAAAAAGAGTTGGTGCCAGTAAGCACCCTTCTGTAACCCCCGTTTGAATGGGGAAGAACTCAGATTGGGTGCAACTCTATTAATAAACCGTTTATTATTATTATTATTATTACTATTATTATTATTATTATTATTATTATTATTATTATTATTATTATTATTATTATTATTATTATTGTTATTTATTATTATTATTATTATTATTATTATTATTATTATTATTATTATTATTATTATTATTATTATTATTATTATTTATTATTATTAATATTAATATTATTATTATTATTATTATTATTATTATTATTATTATTATTATTATTATTATTATTATTTTTTATAACACTACATCCTTGACAACCGGGGATGCTGTGAAGCAGCCCCCCTAGGCTATATCAACATAATCAAAAGTAGCAATTTCGTTTTGGAAAGAAGTGGGATCTGTGTTGAACAGTGATGAACAGTGCTTAAGCCGGTGAATTAAGCAGTAGACAGTACCAGTGACAGCCGTGACCCATCAGTGAGATAAGCACCCCCGGGAACCAACCACTATCTTCTGACCAGGCTGTGTTTATCACTCCACCCTGGGAACAACAGTGGGCCGGCTTTACACAAGACTATGATATAACACAACACCACCTACCAGAGAGTGAGGTACTGTGACATGACACCACCCCACACCACCCGGTGAATCCATGACTACATGAGGTCCTTCACATCAACATCTAGGGACGAGTCACAACACCACGTGGCCTACATAACATAAGCACATAAGAATGGAGGAAACAGCAGTGGGCCCATTGGCCCATACTGGGCAGTCCAATTTACACCCAACCCCTATTGCTCATATATCCATCCAACCTATGTTTGAAGCTATCCATCGTAGTCGAGTCAATAATGATGTTTGTTAACTTGTTCCATTCATCCACAACTCTATTTCCAAACCTAAATCTAAATTTGTCTAATTTAAAACAATTGTTACGAGTTCGCTCCGGGTTGCATAGTTTGAGTACTTTTATTATGTCCCCTTTGTTTAGCCCTGACTTCCATTTACACACCTCTATCATATCGCCCCTCACTCTACGTCTCTCGAGGGAGTGCAAATTAAGATGCTTTAACCAGTCACTGTACTCGAGGTTCCTAATGGCGGGATTAGTCTTGTCATTCTCCTCTGAATTCTTTCTAGGAATTCTATATCCATCCTGTAATAAACTGACCAGAATTGAACGACGTAATCCTTTGTATGAACCCAAGTACTTTATTTGCCTTGTTTCGAACAAATACACATTGTTTACTTGGCTTAAGATTCCTACTTATCATTACTCCTAAATCTTTCTCACAGTCGGATTTCTCTATAACATCGTTGTTCATCTAATATTTTGGTTCTCTGTTTACATCTCCTAGACTAAGTACTTTACATTTGTCCACATTGAATTTCATCTGCCATTTTTCAGACCATTCAAAAAATATGTTTAGATCATCCTGTAGTTCTGCGGAGTCCTCGTAAGGTTTAACTACACGCCCTATTTTAGTGTCATCAGCAAATTTACATATGTTGCTGTCTACGCCGATATCTATGTCGTTTATGTATATAATAATTATAAAGGTCGAAGTACTGAGCCTTGGGGTACTCCACTAGTGACGTTACTCCAATCGGATTTAGTGCCGTAAATACTCACTCGCTGTGTTCTGTCCTGTAACCACGCATTAATCCATTATTTAATATTTTCTCTAATGCTAAGAGCCTCCACTTTTTTTATTAGTCTTTCGTGGGGGGACTCTGTCGAAGGCTTTGCAAAAGTCAAGATATACCACATCATAGTCGTGCCCCTCGTCCACTGATTCGCAGATAGCTGGAAAGAATGTTAATAGATTAGTTAAACATGAACGCCTACTTGTGAAGCTACGTTGGAAATCATTGATCAACTTGTGCTTTTCCAGGTGATTTCGAAAATTAGAGTTTGAAATTATAGGTTCCAATAATTTGCCTGCAATTTATGTTAAGCAGATTGGACAGTAGTCAGAGGATAGTGAGCTATCACCCTTCTTAAAAATCGGTATTACATTCATCTATCCTCCAGGATTCTGGTACTACACCCGTTTTTAAGGGCGTGTTAAACAATTTTACTTAGTGTATACTAAGCTCTTCCTTGCATTCCTTTAATAATCTGGCAAATATCTCATTGGGACCTGGCGACTTATTAGTCTTTAGCTTGTCTATTTGCTTACTAACGTCGTTACCAGTCACTACTCTCTCGTTTAATCTATTTCTTCACTATCTCTGTATATAGTCGGTGCCTCGGGTATCATGTTCAAATTTTCGGAGGTGTAAACTGTTGAAAAATATTGTTTTCAGATTATTGCTCATTTCTCCGTCGTTATCAGTGGTATCTGACTGTATTAATCTAATCATTTCTCTTGTTTTAGTTTGATACATTTGAAATAATCCCCTGGGGTTTGACTTCGCCTCCCTTGCTACCTTCAGTTCATTATTCCTCTTTGCTTTTCTAATATCGGTCTAAACCCAACTAGCCAATACTGTATAATAATCTCGGAGGTAAACTTCACCATGATTTATTCTTCTACCTATAGCATTCCTTTGTCCAATAATATTCTTTAAATAATTGTTTATGCATTTAGGATCATTGTTGTCTGACCTGAGTTTTCTGTATGGTATGTTCTGCCTTTCTGCTTAAAGAAATTCATTATTTAAATTGTTGCAGAACTCGTCAACCTCAGATCTCATGATCAGGTCATCTTCAGCCGTCATATTTTGCGAGGATGTCGTTCTTAAGTCTCCAGGTAAAGTGAGCTCGCCGTCTTAGGGAACATTGCGTGAGGTCTCCTCATGTGAGGTCATGTAATACATCCCCAAACGTAATAACCCTTCTCTCAGCTGCCTTTTCAACCTATCAAAATTTTTCCTTCTGAAATTTGGGACTTTAATGGAATTTTCCTTGAGTCTGCCATTAAATTATAATTGAAATCTTATTACTTTGTGATCGCTATTGACAAGTTAGTTCCCTACCTCGAC
>NW_024729083.1:0-56108 GCF_018991925.1 Homarus americanus
CACCCCGGATCATGGCACTTAAAGGGATGCACGGCCCTCACACCCCGTGTCATGTGAAGGTGCAGCCTCTACACTCTGGTTCATAGCTCTGTAGGGGTGCCTGCCCTCACATCCCGCTCATGGCACTGAATGGTTGCCCGCACTGACGTCCCGGTCATGTCACTGAAGAGTGCACGGCCCTCACTACCTGGGTCATAAATCATAAGGGATGCCTGGACCTCACACCCTGGGTCATGGGGTTGAAGCGGTTCCTGGTCCTCACACCCTGTTCACAGCACTGTAGGGTGCCTACCTCACACCATGATTCATGGCACTGAAAGGGGTGCCTGCCCTCACACCCCTATTCATGGCACTGAAGGGGTACCTGGCCTCACACACCCCGGTTCACAGCACTGTAGGTTGCCTGGCCTCAACCCTGCTTCATGACACTGAAGGTGTGCCTGGCCCTCACACCCCGGGTCATGGTAATGAAAAGGGTGCACGGCCTCACACCCCGGGTCGTGGACCTAAGGGGTGCCTGGCCCTCACACCACGGGTCATGGGGTTGAAGCGGTTCCCTGCCCTCACACCCAGGGTCATGGTGCTGAGGTGCCCGCCTCAGACCCCGGATCATGTCACTGAAGGGGTGCCTGCCCTCACACCCTGGGCCGCACTGAAGGTGGTGCACGGCCATCACACACCGATTCATGGCACTGAAGGGGAGCCCAGCCTCACACCCCGGGTCATGGCATGAAGGGTGCCTGGTCCTCACACCCCGGGTCATGGTCCTGAAGGGTGCCTGGCCCACACCCCGGGTCATTACTAAAGGGGTGCCTGCCCTCACCCCTGTTCATGAACTGGGGTGCCCGCCGTCACACCGGTCATGTCACTGAAGGTGCCTGGCCCACACCCCTGGTCATAGAGCTAAACGAGTGCCCGGCCTCACCCCTGGTCATATCATTGAAGGTGCCCGCCCAGCACCCCTGGTCATATCACTGAAAATGCCCGGCCCTCACACCCCGGGTCATAGTCTGAAGGCGTGCCTGGCCTCATACTCGGGGTCATGGCACTGAAAGGTGCCTGCCCTCACACCCCGTGTCATGTGAAGGTGCCCGGCCCTCATACCCTGTTCATAGCGTGTTGGGGTGCCCGGCCCTCACATCACGCTCATGGCACTGAATGGTTGCCCGGCACTGACGTCCTGGTCATGTCACTGAAGAGGTGCACGGCCCTCACTACCCGGGTCATAAATCTAAAGGGATGCCCGGACTCACACCCTGGGTCATGGGGTTGAAGCGGTTCCTGGTCCTCACACCCCGTTCACAGCACTGTAGGGGTGCCCAGCCTCACACCATGATTCATGGCACTGAAAGGGTGCCCGGCCTCACAACCCCGGTTCATGACACTGAAGGTGCGCCTGGCCTCACACCCCGGGTCATGGCACTGGGGTGGGGCTGGGCCTCACACCCCGGGTCATGGACCCAAGGGTGCTTGACCTCACCCTACGGGTCATGGGGTTGAAGCTGTTCCTGGCCTTCCACCCCTGGTCATGGTGCTGGGGGTGCCCGGCCCTCACACCCCGGGACATGTCACTGAAGGGGTGCTTGGCCCTCACACCCCGGTCACGGACTGAAGGGGTGCTCAGCCTCACACCCGCCGTCATGAAGGAAGGGTGCTCGGCTTTCACACCCCGATTCAAGGCACTGATAGGGTCCCCAGCACTCACACCGGGTCATGGCACTTAAAGGATGCACGGCCTCACACCCCGGATCATGGACCCAAAGGGTGCCCAGCCCTCACACCACGGATCATGGGGTTGAAGCGGTCCCGCCCCTCACACCTGGGGTCATGGTGCTGGAGGGGTAACGTCCTCACACCCCGGGCCGCGGCACTGCAGGGGTGCCTGGCCCTCACACCACGGGTCATGATGCTGAAGGGATGCCCGGAATTCACACCCCGATTCATGGCACTGAATGGGTCCCGCCCTCAAACCCCGGGTCATGGTGTTCTGAGGGTCCTGGCCTCACACCCGGGTCATGTCACTAAAGGGGTGCCCGGCCTAACACCCCGGGACATGGGGTTGCAGCTGCTTCCGGCCCTCACACCCTGGGTTATGGTACTGATGGGTGCCCGGCCTCACACCTGATTTTTGCACTGAAATCGAGCCCGGTCCTACAACCTGGATCATGGTGCTGAAGGGGTAGGCCCTCGCACCCGGGTTGGGCACTGAAGGTGTGCCTAACTCCTCACCCCGGGTCATTGCTGGAGGTGTGCCTGAACTCACCCCGGGTTATGTCACTGAAAGGGTGTCCGCCCTCAAACCCCGGTCATGTCACTAGGGGTGCCCGGCCCTCACACCCCGGGTCATGGCACTGAAGGGCTTCGGCGCTCACACCCCGGGTCATGGTTCTGGAGGGGTTCGCCCCTGGCACCCCGGGTCATGTCACTGAGGTGCCCGGCCTCATCCTGGGTCATGCTCAATTATAAGCCCAGCTCTCACACCCCGGTGATTTACACTGAATGGGTGCCTGGCCTCACACCCCGGGTCATGGTACTGAAGGGCTGCCCTGCCCTCACACCCCGGGTCATGGTGCTAATGGTGCCTGGCCCTTACACCCCGGTCATGTGAAGACGTGCCTGGCCCTCACAACCCGGTTCATAACATCAGGGGTGCCCTGCCCCCACACCCCAGCTCATGTCACTTAGGGGTGCCGCGCGCTCACAACCCCGGGTCATGGTGCTGGAGGGGTGCCCGGCCCTGACACCCCGGGTCAAGGAAGGGGTGCCCGGCCCTGACACCGGGTCAAGTGAAGGGTGCCTGACCACACCCTTTTTCAATGCACTTTATGCGTGCCCATCCTCACAACCTGGTTAATGACATCAGCGTTGCCAGGCCTCACACCCTGGTGGTCATGTCACTGAAGGGGAGCCCGGCCTCACACCCCGGGTCATGGCACTGAAGGGGAGCCAGCCGTCACACCCCTGGTTCATGACACTGAAGGTGCCCTGGCCACTCCGGGTCATGGTGCTGGAGGGGTGCCGCCTCACACCCCGGGTCATGACACTGAAAGGTTGCCCGCCCTCACACCCCAGGTCATGTCACTGAAGGGGTGCCAGGCCCTCACACCCCGGGTCATGGCACTGAAGGGGAGCCCGGCCGTCACACTCGGCTCATGACACTGAAGGGGTGCCGCCCTCACACTCCGGGGTCATGGTGCTGGGGGTGCCTGCCTTCACACCCCGGGTCATGACACTGAAGGGGTGCCCGGCCCTCACACTCCGGGTCATGGGCTGAAGGGGTGCCCAGCCCTCACCCCAGGTCATGGCACTGAAGGAGTACAGGCCTTACACCTCGGGTCATGGTGGTGGATGGGTGCCTGCCCTCATCCCCCGGGTCATGTCACTAAACGGGTGCCCGGCCCACACCCCGGGTCATGTCACTGATGGGGTTCACGGCCCTCACACCGGGTCATGGACCTGGGGCAGTGCACGGCCCTCACACCCCGGGTCATGGACTCAAAGGGCTGCCTGGCCCTGACGCCCCGGTCAAAAACACTGAAGGGGGCGCCCGGCCTCACCCCTATTCATGGCACTGAAGGGGCCCGGCCCTCACACCGCCGGTTCACAGCACTGTAGGGTTGCTCTGGCCTCACACCCCTGTTTCATGACACTGAAGGTGTGCCCGCCTCACACCCCGGGTCATGGTAAGAAAGGGTGCACGGCTCACACCTGGGTCATGGACCTGGGAAGTGCCTGGCCTCACACCACGGGTCATGGGTTGAAGCGGTTCCTGCCCTCACACCCAGGTCAGTGCTGGGGGTGCCTGGCCCTCAGACCCTGATCATGTCACTGAAGGGGTGCCCGGCCCTCACACCCGGGTCATGGCACTGAAGGGTGCACGGCCATCACACACCGATTCATGGCATGAAGGGAGCCCAGCCTCACACCCCGGGTCATGGCACTGAAGGGGCCCTGGTCCTCACACCCTCGGTCATGGTCCTGAAGGGGTGCCTGGCCTCACACCCCTGGTCAGTCACTAAAGGGGTGCCTGCCCTCACCCCTGTTCATGGAACTGAAGGCCCGGCCGTCACACCCCGGTCATGTCACTGAAGGGGTGCCTGGCCCTCACACCCCCTGGTCATAGAGCTAAACGAGTGCCCGGCCTCACCTGGTCATCATTGAAGGGGTGCCCGGCCCTCACACCCCGGCATATCACTGGAAAAATGCCTGGCCCTCACACCCCGGGTCATGCTCTGAAGGCGTGCCTGGCCCTCATACCCCGGGTCATGGCACTGAAAAGGTGCCCGGCCCTCACACCCCTGTGGTCATGTGAAGGGGTGCCTGGCCTTACACTCTGGTTCATAGCTCTGCTGGGGTGCCCGCCCATCACGGCTTATGGCACTGAATGGTTGCCCGCACTGACGTCCTGGGTCATGTCACTGAAGAGGTGCACGGCCCTCACTACCTGGGTCATGGATCTAAAGGGATGCCTGACCTCACACCCTGGGTCATGGGGTTGAGCGGTTCCTGTCCTCACACCCCGGTTCACAGCACTGTAGGGGTGCCTGGCCTTCACACCCCGATTCATGGCACTGAAAGGGTGCCTGGCCCTCACAACCCCGTCTGGCATGACTGAAGGGGTGCCTGGCCCTCACCCCGGGTCATGGCACTGGAGGTGCGGCCTCACCCCGGGTCATGGACCTAAAGGGGTGCCCGGACCTCACCCTACGGGTCATGGGGTTGAAGGTTCCCGGCTGTCACACCCCGGTCATGGTGCTGGAGGGTGCCCGGCCCTCACTCCCCGACATGTTGAAGGCGGCCTCACACCCCGGGTCACGGCACTGAAGGGGTGCCTGGCCCTCACACCCCGGGTCATGGGTGCTGAAGGGGTGCCTGGCTACACCCCCGATTCATGGCACTGAAAGGGTCCCCAGCACTCAACCCCGGTCATGGCACTTAAAGGATGCACGGCCTCACACCCCGGATCATGGACCTGAAGGGGAGACCAGCCGTCACCACCCTGGTTCATGACACTGAAGGGGTGCCTGGCCTCACACTCCGGTTCATGGTGCTGAGGTGCCCGCCTGCACCCCGGGTCATGACACTGAAAGGTTGCCCGGCCCTCACACCCCAGGTCATGTCACTGAAGGGATAGGCCTCACACCCCGCCATGGCACTGAAGGGGAGCCCGGCCGTCACACCCCGGTTCATGACACTGAAGGTGCCCGGCCTCACACTCTGGGTCATGGTGTTGGGAGGGGTGCCCGGCCTTCACCCTCGGGTCATGACACTGAAATGGGTGCCCGGCCTCACACTGGGTCATGGGGCTGAAGGGGTGCACAGCCTCTACACGCCGGGTCATGGCACTGAAGGAGTGACAGGCCCTCACACCCCGGGTCATGGTGCTGGAGGTGCCTGCCCTCATACCCCGGGTCATTTTAAAGGGGTGCCCGCCCTCACACCCCGGGTCATGTCACTGAAAAGGTGCACGGCCTCACACCCCGGGTCATGGACCCAAAGGGTTGCCCGACCTCACACCCTGGGTCATGGGGTTGAAGCGGTTCCTGGTCCTCACACCACGGGTCATGGACCTAAAGGGGTGCCCGGCCCTCACACCCCGGTTAATGGGGTTGAAGTGGTTCCCGGTCCTCACACCACGGGTCATGGAGCTGAAGGGGTGCCCGGCTTTCACACCCCGATTCATGGCACTGAAAGGGTCCCCAGCACTCACACCCCGGGTCATGGCACTTAAAGGATGCACGGCCCTCACACCCCGTGTCATGTGAAGGGGTGCAAGGCCCTCTACTCTGGTTCATAGCTCTGTAGGGTGCCGGCCCTCACATCCCGGCTCATGGCACTGAATGGTTGCCCGGCACTGACGTCCCGGGTCATGTCACTGAAGAGGTGCACGGCCCTCACTACCCGGGTCATAAATCTTAAGGGATGCCTGACCTCACACCCTGGGTCATGGGGTTGAAGCGGTTCCTGGTCCTCACACCCCGGTTCACAGCACTGTAGGGGTGCCCAGCCTTCACACCATGATTCATGAACTGAAAGGGTGCCCGGCCTTCACACCCTATTCATGGCACTGAGGAGGTACCTGGCCCTCACACCCCGGTTCACAGCACTGTAGGGTGCCTGGCCCTCACACCCCTGCTCATGACACTAGGTGTGCCCGGCCCTCACACCCCGGTCATGGTAATGAAAGGGTGCACGGCCCTCACACCCCGGGTCATGGACCCAAAGGGGTGCCTGGCCCTCACACCACGGGTCATGGGGTTGAAGCGGTTCCCTGCCACACCCAGGGTCATGGTGCTGGAGGGTGCCTGGCCCTCAGACCCCGGATCATGTCACTGAAGGGGTGCCCGGCCTCACACCCTGGGTCATGGCACTGAAGGGGTGCACGGCCATCACACACCGATTCATGGCACTGAAGGGGAGCCCAGCCCTCACCCTGCGGGTCATGGCACTGAAGGTGCCCGGTCCTCACCCCGGGTCATGGTCCTGAAGGGGTGCCCGGCCTCACACCCCGGGTCAACTCACTAAAGGTACCCGCCCACACCCCCTGTTCATGGAACTGAAGGGTGCCCGGCCGTCACACCCCGGGTCATGTCACTGAAGGGGCCCGGCCTCACACCCCTGGTCATAGAGCTAAACGAGTGCCCGGCCTCACCCCCTGGTCATATCATTAGGGTGCCCGGCCCTCACACCCCGGTCATATCACTGAAAAATGCCCGGCCCTCACACCCCGGGTCATAGCTCTGAAGGCGTGCCTGGCCTCATACCCCGGGTCATGGCACTGAAAAGGTGCCCGGCCCTCACACCCCGTGTCATGTGAAGGGGTGCCCGGCCCTCACACTCTGGTTCATAGCTCTGTTGGGGTGCCCGCCCTCACATCACGGCTCATGGCATGGAATGGTTGCCCGCACTGACGTCCCGGGTCATGTCACTGAAGAGGTGCACGGCCCTCACTACCCTGGTCATGGATCTAAAGGGATGCCTGACCTCACACCCTGGGTCATGGGGTTGAAGGTTCCTGGTCCTCACACCCCGGTTCACAGCACTGTAGGGGTGCCCGGCCTTCACACCCGATTCATGGCACTGAAAGGGTGCCCGGCCTCACAACCCCGGTTCATGACACTGAAGGGTGCCCGGCCCTCACCCCGGGTCATGGCACTGAAGGGGTGCGGCTCCTCACACCCCGGGTCATGGACCTAAAGGGGTGCTCGACCTCACCCTACGGGTCATGGGGTTGAAGTCTCTCGGCTCACACCCCGGGTCATGGTGCTGAGGGGTGCCCGCCCTCACACCCCGGGACATGTCACTGAAGGGGTGCTTGGCCTCACACCCCGGGTCACGGCACTGAAGGGGTGCCTAGCCTCACACACCCTCATGTCATGGTGCTGAAGGGGTGCTCGGCTTTCACACCCCCGATTCAAGGCACTGATAGGGTCCCCAGCACTCACACCCTGGTCATGGCACCAAAGGATGCACGGCCCTCACACCCCGGATCATGGACCTAAAGGGGTGCCCAGCCTCACACCACGGATCGGGTTGATGCGTCCGCCTCACACCCGGGGTCATGGTGCTGGAGGGGTGCCCGTCCTCACACCCCGGCCGGGCACTGCAGGTGCCTGGCCCCACACCACGGGTCATGATGCTGAAGGGATGCCTGAAATTCACACCCTGATTCATGGCACTGAATGGGCCCGCCCTCAAACCCCGGGTCGGTGTCTGGAGGGGTTCCTGGCCTTCACACCCCGGGTCATGTCACTAAAGGGGTGCCCGCCCCAACACCCCGGGACATGGGGTTGCAGCTGTTTCCGCCCTCACCCTGGGTTATGGTACTGATGGGGTGCCCGCCTCACACCTGATTTTGGCACTGAAATCGGCCCGGTCCTACAACCTGGATCATGGTGCTGAAGGGGTGCAGGGCCTCACACCCCGGGTTATGGCACTGAAGGTGTGGCCCAACTCACACCCCGGGTCATTGTGCTGGAGGTGTGCCTGAACCTCACACCCTGGTATGTCACTGAAAGGTGTCCGCCCTCAAACCCCGGGTCGTGTCACTGAAGTGGTGCCCGGCTCACACCCCGGGTCATGGCACTGAAGGGGTGATAGGCCCTCACACCCCGGGCCATGGCACTGAAGGGGAGGCCGGCCGTCACACCCCGGTTCATGACACTGAAGGGGTGCCCGGCCTCACACTCCGGGTCATGGTGTTGAGGGGTGCCTGGCCTTCACACCCCGGGTCATGACACTGAAATGGGTGCCCGGCCCTCACACTCCGGGTCATGGGTTGAAGGGGTGCCCAGCTCACACGCCGGGTCATGGCACTGAAGGAGTGACAGGCCTCACACCCCGGGTCATGGTGCTGGAGGGGTGCCTGCCCTCATACCCCGGGTCATGTCACTAAGGGGTGCCTGGCCCTCACCCCTCGGGTCATGTCACTTGCGCCCTCCACCCCCGGGTCATGGACCTAAAGGGTTGCCCGGACCTCACACCCTGGGTCATGGGGTTGAAGCGGTTCCTGGTCTCACACCACGGTCATGGACCTAAAGGGGTGCCCGCCCTCACACCCCGGTTAATGCTGAAGTGGTTCCTGGTCCTCACACCACGGGTCATGGAGCTGGAGGGTGCCCGGCCACACCCCGATTCATGGCACTGAAAGGATCCCCAGCACTCACACCCCGGGTCATGGCACTTAAAGGATGCACGGCCCCTCACATCCCGGATCATGGACCTAGGGCAAGTGCCCAGCCCTCACACCACGGATCATGGAAGCGGCCCCGCCTCACACCCGGGGCATGGTGCTGGAGGGGTTCCTGGCCCACACCCGGTCATGTCACTAAAGGTGCCTGCCCTCACACCCCGGGACATGGGGTTGCAGCTGTTCCCGCCCTCACACCCCGGGTTATGGTTGATGGGGTGCCTGACCACACACCCTTTTCAATGCACTTTATGCGTGCCTATCCTCACAACCTGGTTAATGACACTGAAAGAATGCCTCGCTCTCACCCCAGGTCATGTCACTGAAGGGGAGCCCGGCCTCACACCCCGGGTCATGGCACTGAAGGGGAGCCCGGCCATCACACCCCGGTTCATGACACTGAAGGGGTGCCCGGCCCTCACACTCCGGGTCATGGTGCTGGAGGGGTGCCCGCCTGCACCCGGGTCATGAAACTGAAAGGTTGCCCGGCCCTCACACCCCAGGTCATGTCACTGAGTTCCAGGCCCTCACACCCTGGCACTGAAGGGGAGCCCGCCGTCCACCCCGGTTCATGACACTGAAGGGGTGCCCGGCCCTCACACTCCGGGTCATGGTGTTGAGGTGCGGGCCTTCACACCCGGGTCATGACACTGAAGGGGTGCCCGGCCTCACACTCCGGGTCATGGGGCTGAAGGGGTGCCCAGCCTCACACCCCGGGTAATGGCACTGAAGGAGTGACAGGCCTCACACCCCGGGTCATCGGTGCTGGAGGGTGCCCGCCCCTCATACCCCGGGTCATGTCACTAAAGGGGTGCCCGCCCTCACACCCCGGGTCATGTCACTGAAAGGTGCACGCCCTCACACCCCGGGTCATGGACCTAAAGGGTTGCCCGACCTCACCCTGGGTCATGGGTTGAGCGGTTCCTGGTCCTCACACCACGGGTCATGGACCTAAAGGGGTGCCCGCCCTCAAACCCCGGTTAATGGGGTGAAGCGGTCCCCGGTCCTCATACCACGGGTCATGGAGCTGAAGGGGTGCCCGGCCATCACACCCCGATTCATGGCACTGAAAGGGTGCCCGGCCCTCACAACCCGGGTCATGATTGAATAGGTGCTCGCCATCACCCCGGTTCAAGGCTCTTCGGGTGCCTGCCTCCCACCCTGCTTCATGGCACTTAAGGTGCCCGCCCTCACACCCCGCTCATGGCACTGAAGGTGTCCGGCCCTGACGCCATGGTTCATGTCACTGAAGGGGTGCCTGGCCCTCACACCCCGGGTCATGGCACTGAAGCGGTGCCAGGCCGTCACACCCTGGCCATGGCACTGAAGGTATGCCCAGCCTCACACCCCTGGTGATAGAGCTAAACGAGTGCCCGGCCTCACCCCCGGGTCATGGCACTGAAGGAGGGCCGGCCTCAAACCCCGGAAGTGGCACTGAAGGAGTGACTGGCCCTCACACCCCGGGTCATGGCACTGAAGGTATGCCCGGCCCTCACACCCGTGGTCATAGAGCTAAACGAGTGCCTGGCCCTCACCCACCGGGTCATATCACTGAAAAATGCCCGGCCTCACACCCCGGGTCATAGCTCTGAAGGCGTGCCCGGCCTCATACCCCGGGTCATGGCACTGAAAAGGTGCCTGTCTTCACACCCCGTATCATGTGAAAGGGTGCCTGGCCCTCACACTCTGGTTCATAGCTCTGTAGGTGCCCTGCCCACACCCTGCTTCATGGCACTACAGGGGTGCCTGGACCTCACACCCCGTTCACAGCACTGTAGGGACGGCCTCACACCCGATGCATGTCACTGAAAGTGTGCCCTGCCCTCACACCCCAGTTCGACACTGAAGGGTGCCCGGCCCTCACACCCTTATTCATGGCACTGAAGGGGTGACGGCCCTTGCACCCCGGTTCACAGCACTGTAGGGGTGCCTGGCCTTCACACCCCGGATTCATGGCACTGAAGGAGGGACCGGCCCTCACACCCCGGGTCATATCATTGAAGGGGTGCCCCGCCCTCACACCCCGGTCATGGCACTGAATAGGTGCTCGGCCCTCACACCCCGGTTCATAGCTCTGTCGGGGTGCCCGGGCCTCCCACCCCGTTTCATGGCACTTAAGGGGTGCCCGGCCCTCACACCCCGGCTCATGGCACTGAAGGGGTGTCCTGCCCTGACGCCCGGGGTCATGTCACTGAAGGGGTGCCCGGCCCTCACACCCCGGGCCATGGCACTGAAGGGTTGCCCGGCCATTACACCCCGGGTCATGTGAAGGGGTGCCCGGCCCTCACACCCCAGTTCGCAGCACTGTAGGGGTGCCCGGACCTCATACCCCGTTTCATGGCATTGAAAGGGTGCCCGGCCCTCACACCCCGGTTCATGACACTGAAGGGGTGCCTGGCCTCACACCTGGGTCATGGCAGACTGAAGGGGTGCACGCCTCACACCCCGGGTCATGGACCTAAAGGTGCCCAGCCCTCACACCACGGGTCATGGTGTTGAATGGTTCCTGCCCCTCACACCCCGGGTCATGGGACCCAAAGGAATGCCCAGCCCTTACACCCTGGGTCATGGTGCAGAGGTGTACCTGAACCTCACACCCTGGGTCATGTCACTGAAAGGGTGTGGCCCTCAAACCCCGGTCATGTCACTGAAGGGGTGCCCCCCCTCTCACCCAGGGTCATGGCACAGAAGGGGTTCCCGGCCCTCACACCCAGGGTCATGGTTCTGGAGGGAAGCCAGCCCCTCACACCCAGGTCATGTCACTGAAAGGGTGCCCGGCCATCATCCCGGGTTATATCAATGAAGGGGTGCCCAGCTCTCACACCCCCGGTGATTTCACTGAAGGGGTGCCTTGCCCTCACGCCCCGGGTCATGGTACTGAAGGGGTGCCCCGCCCTCACACCCCGGGTCATGGTGCTAATGGGGTGCCTGGCCCTTACACCCTGGGTCAGGTGAAGAGGTGCCCGGCCCTCACACCCCGGTTCATAACACTGTAGGGGTGCCCTGCCCCCACACCCCGGCTCATGTCACTTATGGGGTGCCCGGCGCTCACACCCCGGGTCATGGTGCTGGAGGGGTGACAGGCCCTCACACCCCGGGTCATGGTGCTGGAGGGGTGCCCGCCCCTCATACCCGGGGTCATGTCACTAAAGGGGTGCCCGGCCCTCACACCCCGGGTCATGTCACTGAAGAAGTGCACGGCCCTCACACCCCGGGTCATGGACCTAAAGGGGTGCCCGGACCTCACACCCTGGGTCATGAGGTTGAAGCGGTTCCTGGTCTTCACACCAAGGGTCATGGAGCTGAATGGGTGCCCGGCCCTCACACCCCGGGTCATGCCACTGAAAAGGTGCCCGGCCATCACACCCCGATTCATGGCACTGAATAGGTGCTAGGTCCTCACACCCCGGTTCATAGCTCTGTCTGGGTGCCCGGGCCTCCCACCCCGTTTCATGGCACTTAAGGGGTGCCCGGCCCTCACACCCCGGCTCATGGCACTGAAGGGGTGTCCGGCCGTGACGCCCTGGGTCATATCACTGAAGGGGTGCCCGGCCCTAACACCCCTGGTCATTGCACTGAAGCGGTGCCCGGCCGTCACACCCCTGGTCATGGCACTGAAGGTATGCCCGGCCCTCACACCCCTGGTCATAGAGCTAAACGAGTGCCCAGCCCTCAACCCCCGGGTCATGGCACTGAAGGAGTGACCGGCACTCACACCCCGGGTCATGGCACTGAAGGAGTGACCGGCCCTCACACCCCGGGTAATGGCACTGAAGGTATGCCCGGCCCTCACACAACTGGTCATAGAGCTAAACGAGTGCCCGGCCCTCTCCTCCCGGGTCATGGCACTGAAGGAGGGACCGGCCCTCACACCCCGGGTCATGGCACTGAAGGAGTGCCCGGCCCTCACCCCCCGGGTCATATCATTGAAGGGGTGCCCGGCCCTCACACCCAGGGTCATATCACTGAAAAAATGCCCGGCCCTCACACCCAGGGTCATAGCTCTGAAGGCGTGCCCGGCCCTCATAACCCGGGTCATGGCACTGAAAAGGTGCCCGGCCCTCACACACCGTGTCAGGTGAATGGGTGCCCGCCCCTCACACTCTGGTTCATAGCTCTGTAGGGGTGCCCAGCCCTCACACCCCGTTTCATGGCACTAAAGGGGTGGCCGGCCCTCACATCACGGCTTATGGCACTGAAGGGTTGCCCGGCCCTGACGCCCAGGGTCATGTCACTGAAGGGGTGCCCGGCCTCACACCCCTATATTCATGGCACTGAAGGGTGACCGGCCCCCACACCCCGGTTCATAGCACTGTAGGGGTGCTCCGGCCTTCACACCGCGATTCATGGCACTGAAAGGGGTGCCTGGCCTCTACACCCCGGTTCATGACACTGAAGGTGCCCGGCCCTCACACTCCGGGTCATGGTGCTGGAGGGGTGCCCGGCCCTCACACCCTGGGTCATGTCACTAAAGGGGTGCACGGCCCTCACACCCCGGGTCATGTCACTGAAGGGGTTCACGGCCTCCCTCCGGGTCATTGTGCTGGAGGTGCCCGGCCTCCCAACCCTGGGTCATGTCACTAAGTTGTGCCAGCCTCCCCAGGTCATGTCACTGAAGGGGTTCACGGCCTCACACCCGGGTCATGGACCTATAGGGGTGCCTGGCCCTCACCCCAGGTCATGGTGCTGAAGGGTGCCCGGCTTTCACACCCCGTTCATGGCACTGAAAGGTCCCCTTCCTCACCCCGGGTCATGGCGCGCCAAGGTGCAGCCCTCACACCCCGCTCATGTAAAGGTGTCCGGCCCTCACACCACGGATCATGGGGTTGGCGGTTTCCGGCCCTTACACCCCGGGTCATGGTGCTGAGAGGGTGCCGCCCTCACACGGTTCATGTCACTGGTGGCCACTACACCCTGGTTCATGGCACTGAAGGGTGCCTATTACACCCCGGGTCTGGGTGCTGAAGGGGTTGGCTTTCCACCCGGGTCATGGCACTGAAAAGGTGCCCGCCATCACACCGGTCATGTCTGAAGGGTGCAGCCCTCACACCCAGGGTCATGGACCTAGGGTTGCCGGCCCTCACACCCCGCTCATGGCACTGAAGGGGTGTCCGCCCTGACGCCCTGGTTCATGTCACTGGGTGCCCGGCCTCACACCCCGGTCTTGCTTGCACTGAAGGTGCCCGGCCGTCACACACCCTGGCCATGGCACTGGTATGCCCGTCCCTCACACCCCTGGTCATGAAGCTAAAACAGAGTGCCCGGCCTCTCTTCCCAGTCATGGCACTGAAGGAGGGACCGGCCCTCACACCCCGGTCAGGGCACTGAAGGTGACCGGCCCTCACACCCAGGTATGCTGAAGGTATGCCCGGCCTCCACAACTGGTCATAGAGCTAAACAGAGTGCCCAGCCCTCTCCTCCCGGGTCATGGCACTGAGAGGGACCAGCCTCACACCCCGGGTCATGGCACTGAAGGAGTGCCCGGCCTCACCCCAGGGTCATATCATTGAAGGGGGTGCCGGCCCTCACCCAGGGTCATATCACTGGAAAATGCCGGCCCTCCCCCGGGTCATAGCTCTGAAGGCGTGCCCGGCCCTCATACCCGGTTCATAGCACTGAAAAGGTGCCGCCCTCACACCCCGTGTCATGTGAAGGGGTGGCCCTCACACTCTGGTTCATAGCTCTGTAGGGTGCCCGGCCTCCACACCCCGTTTCATGCACTAAGGGTGCCCGCCTCACATCGGCTGCCTTTGCCCGGCCCTGACCGCCCAGGGTCATGTCACTGAAGGGGTGCCCGGCCCTCACCCCTATTCATACATGGCTGAAGGGGTGACCGGCCACACGGTTCATAGCACTGTAGGGGTGCCCGGCCTTCACCTGTTCAGCACTGAAAGTGCCAGCCCTACACCCGGTTCATGACACCGAAGGGTGCCCAGCCCTCACACTCCGGGTCATGGTGCTGGAGTGCCCACCCTCACACCCCTGGGTCATGTCACTAAAGAGGCCGGCCCTCACACCCCGGTTCCTGACACTGAAGGGGTGCCCGGCCTCACACTCCGGGTCATGAGTGCTGGAGGGTGCCCGGCCCTCACCCTGGATCATGTCTACTAAAGGGTGCCCCTCACCCCAGGTCATGTCACTGAAGGAGTTCAGGCCCTCACACGGTCATGGACCTATAGGGGTGCTGGCCCCTCACCCACCTGGTCATGGTGCTGAAGGGTGCCGCTTTTGATTCATGGCACTGAAAGGTCCCCTTCCTCACACCCCGGGTCATGGCATAAAGGTGCCTCCCCCGGCTCATGGACCTAAAGGGGTGTCCGGCCCTCACACCACGGATCATGGGGTTGAAGCGGTTCCAGCCCCCCACCCGGGTCATGGTGCTGGAGGGTGCCCGCCTCCCAGTTCATGTCACTGAAGGGTGCCCTCTCCCACACCCAGGTCATGCGCACTGAAGGGGTGCCTGGCCATCACACAGGTCATGGTGCTGAAGGGTTCCCAACACCCCGGGTCATGGCACTGAAAGGTGCCCGGCTCTACACCCCCGGTCATATCTCTGAAGGGGTGCACGGCCCTCACACCCAGGGTCATGGACCTAAAGGGTTCCCGGCCCTCACACCCGGCTCTATGGCACTGAAGGTGTCGGCCTGACCCGCCCTGGTTCATGTCACTGAAGGGGTGCCCGGCCTCACACCCAGATGGCTCTGAAGCGGTGCCCGGCCGTCACCCCTGGCCATGGCAGTGATGCCGTCCCTCACACCCCTGGTCATAGAGCTAAACGAGTGCCCGGCCCTCTTCCCGGTCCATGGCAGACCAGCCCTCTGGCACTGAAGGGTGACCAGCCTCACACCCGGTAATGGCACTGAAGGTATGCCCGGCCCTCCAAACTGGTCATAGAGCTAAACGAGTGTGCGCCCCTCTCCTCCCGGGTCATGGCACTGGAAGGAGGGACCGGCCCTCACCCCGGGTCATGGCACTGAAGGAGTGCCCGGCCCTCACCCCAGGTCTTATCATTGAAAGGGTGCCTGGCCCTCCACCCAGGGTCATATCACTGAAAAACCCCGGCCTCAGAGCCCCGGGTCATAGCTCTGAAGGCAACCTCTTGGCACTGAAAGGTGCCCGGCCCTCTCACACCCCGTGTCATGTGAAGGGTGCCTCACACTCTGGTTCATAGCTCAGGGGTGCCCGGCCTTCACACCCCGTTTCATGGCACTAAAGGTGCCCGGCCCTCCCATCCCGGCTCATGGCACTGAATTGCCCAGCCCCTGACGCCCAGGGTCATGTCACTGAGGGTGCCGGCTTCACACCCCTATTCATGGCACTAGGGGTGACCACCACACCCCGGTTCATAGCACTGAACGGGTGCCCGGCCTTCACACTGCGATTCATGGCACTGAAAGGGTGCCCGGCCCTCACACCCCGGTTCATGACACCGAAGGGTGCTAGCCCTCTACCTCCAGGTCATGGTGCTGGAGGTGCCAGCCTCACCCTGGGTCATGTCACTCTAAAGGGGAGCCCGGCCCTCACCCCGGTTCCTGACACTGAGGTGCCCGGCCCTACCTCGGGTCATGGTGCTGGAGGGTGCCCGGCCCTCACCCCTGGATCATGTCACTAAGGGGTGCCCGGCCCTCACACCCCGGGTCATGTCTGAGGTTCACGGCCCTCACACCACGGGTCATGGACCTAAAGGGGTGCCTGGCCCTCACACCCAGGGTCATGGTGCTGAAGGGTGCCGCTTTCACACCCCGATTCATGGCAAATGGTGCACAGCCTCACACCCCGGCTCATGGACCTAAAGGGGTGTCCGGTCCTCACCACGGATCATGGGGTTGAAGCGGTTCCCCGGCTGCCCCCCGGGTCATGGTGCTGGAGGTGCCCCAGCCCTCACACCCCGGTTCATGTCACTGAAGGGTGCCGCTCTTCCACCCCAGGTCATGGCACTGAAGGGGTGCCTGGCCATCACACCCCGGGTCATGGTGCTGAAGGGGTTCCCGGCTTTCACACCCGATTCCTGGCACTGAAGGGATGCCCGGCCTCACACCTCGGGTCATGGTGCCTGAGGGGTGCCGGCCCTCACACCCCCGGGTCATGGGGTTGAAGCGGTTCCCTGCCATCACACCCCCGGTCATGGTGCTGATGGGGTTCCCGGCCCTCACACCCCGATTCTTGGCACTGAAATCAGGCCGGCCATAATACTCTGGGTAATGGTGCTGAAGGGTGCCCAGCCTCACACCCCAGTTCATTTCATGGTGGACCCTCACACCCCGGTCATGTGAGGGGTGCCCGGCCCTCACCCCAGTTCGCAGCACTGTAGGGGTGGACCTCACCCCGTTTCATGGTACAGAAAGGGTGCCGGGCCCTCACCCCAGTTCATGACACTGAAGGAGTGCCCGGCCATCACACCCCGGTCATGGCACTGAAGTGGTGCACAGCCCCCCTCACCCAGGTCATGGACCTAAAGGGGTGCCCAGCCCTCACACCACAGGTCATGGGGTTGAAACGGTTCCCGCCCTCACCCCCGGGTCATGGTGGTGGAGGTGCCGTCCCTCACACCCAGGGTCATGGAACTGCAGGGGTGCCTGGCCCTCCACACCCAGGTCATGGTGCTGAAGGGGTGCCCGGCACCCCCGATTCATGGCACTGAAGAAGGGTCCCTTCCCTCACACCCCGGGTCATGGCATAAGGGTGCACGGCCCTCACACCACGGATCATGGGTTGGAAGCGGTTCCCGGCCCTTACACCCGGTCATGGTGCTGGAGGGGTGCCCGGCCCTCACACCCCGGTTCATGTCACTGAGGGGTGCCCGGCCTTCATCGGGTCATGGCACTGAAGTTCCGGCCCTAACACCCCGGGAAATGGTGCTGGAGGGGTGCCCGGCCCCCTCACACCCCGGGTCATGACACTGAAGGTTCCCGGCCCTCACACCCCGGGTCATGGTGCTGGAGGTGCCAGGCCCTCACCCCGGGTCATGTCACTGAAAGTGCCGGCCCTCATCCCGGGTTATGTCAATGAAGGGGTGCCCAGCTCTCACACCTGATTTCACTGAAGGGTGCCGGCCCCTCACACCCAGGTCATGGTACTGAAGAGGTGCCCGCCCTCCACACCCAGGTCATGGTGCTGGAGGGTGCCCGGCCCTACACCCCGGGTCAAGTGAAGGGGTGCCGACCACACCCTTTTCAAAGCTCTGTATGGGTGCCTGGCCTCTCCACACCGGATCATGGCTGAAGGGCCCCGGCTTTCACACTCCCGGATTCATGGCACTGAAGGTGCCCGGCCCCCACACCTGGGTCATGGTGCCTGGTGCGCCTCGGCCCTCACACCCTGGTCATAGGCTGAAGCGTACTCTGGCAATCACACCCCGGCTCATGGTGCTGATGGGGTGCCCGGCCCTCACACCCCGATTCTTCCCACTGAAATCGAGCCCGGCCCTAACACTCTGGGTAATGGTGCTGAAGGCGTGCCTGGCACTCACACCCCGGCTCATGGCACTGAAGGGGTGTCCGGCCCTGACGCACTGGGTCATGTCACTGAAGGGGTGCCCGGCCTTCACACCCCGGGTCATGGCACTGAAGCGGTGCCCGGCCGTCACACCCCTGGCCATGGCACTGAAGGTGTGCCCGGCCCTCACACCCCTGGTCATAGAGCTAAACGAGTGCCCGGCCCTCACCCCCTGGGTCATGGCACTGAAGGAGGGACCGGCCCTCACACCCCGGGTCATGGCACTGAAGGAGTGACCGGCCCTCACACCCCGGGTCATGGCACTGAAGGTATGCCAGGCCCTCACACCCGTGGTCATAGAGCTAAACGAGTGCCCGGCCCTCACCCCCCCCGGGTTATATCATTGAAGGGGTGCCCGTCCCTCACACCCAGGGTCATATTACTGAAAAAATGCCCGGCCCTCACACTCCGGGTCATAGCTCTGAAGGCGTGCCCGGCTCTCACACCCCGGGTCATGGCACTGAAAGGTGCCCGGCCTCACACCCTGTGTCATGTGAAGGGGTGACCGGCCTCACACTCTGGTTCATAGCTCTGGAGGGGTGCCCGGCCCTCACACCCCGTTTCATGGCACTAAAAGGGTGCCCGGCCCTCGCATCCCGGCTCATGGCACTGAAGGGTTGCCCGGCCCTGACGCCCAGGGTCATGTCACTGAAGGGGTGCCCGGCCCTCACACCCTTATTCATGGCACTGAAGGGGTGACCGGCCCTCACACCCCGGTTCATAGCACTGTAGGGGTGCCCGGCCTTCACACCGCGATTCATGGCACTGAAAGGGTGCCCGGCCCTCACACCCCGGTTCATGACACCGAAGGGGTGCCCGGCCCTCACACCCCGGGTCATGGACCTAAAGGGGTGCATGGCCCTCACACCAAGGGTCATGGACCTAAAGGGTTGCCCGGCCCTGACGCCCCGGGTCATGTCACTGAAGGGGTTCCCGGCCCTCACATCCTGGGTCATGTCACTAAAGGGGTGCCCGGTCCTCACACCCCGGGTCATGTCACTGAAGGGGTTCACGGCCCTCACACCCCGGGTCATGGACCTAAAGGGGTGCATGGCCCTCACACCAAGGGTCATGGACCTAAAGGGTTGCCCGGCCCTGACGCCCCGGGTCATGTCACTGAAGGGGTGCCCGGCCCTCACACCCCTATTCATGGCACTGAAGGGGTGCACGGCCCTCACACCCCGGTTCACAGCACTGTAGGGGTGCCCGGCCTTCACACCCCGTTTCATCGCACTGAAAGGGTGCCCGGCCCTCACACCCCGTTTCATGACACTGAAAGGGTGAACGGCCCTCACACCCCGGGTCATGGACCTAAAGGGGTGCCCGGCCCTCACACCACGGATCATGGGGTTGACGCGGTTCCCGGCCCTCACACCCCGGGTCATGGTGCTGGAGGGGTGCCCGGCCCTCACACCCCGGGTCATGGTGCTGAAGGGGTGCCCGGCCCTCACACCCCGGGTCATGTCACTGAAGGGGAGCCCGGCCCTCACACCCCGGGCCACGGCACTGAAGGGGTGCCTGGCCCTCACACTCCGGGTCATGGTGCTGAAGGGGTGCCCGGCTTTCACACCCCGATTCATGGCACTGAAAGGGTCCCCGGCCCTCACACCCCACACTGTGGGGTGCCCGCCTCACACCCCGATTCATGGCACTGAAAGGTGCCAGTCCTCACACCGTTCATGACACTGAAGGGGTGCCAGCCCTCCACCCCGGGTCACGGCACTGAAGGGTGCCTGGCCCTCACACCCCGGTCATGGTGCTGAAAGGTGCCCGGCATTCACACCCCGATTCATGGCACTGAAAGCGTGCCCGGCCTCACATCCGTTTCATGACACTGAAGGTGCCGACCCTCACACCCAGGGGTCATGGCACTAAAGTACACGGCCCTCACCACGGGTCATGGGGTTGATGCGGTTCCCCCACACCCGGTTTGCTGGAGGTGCCAGCCCCACCCAGATATCACTAAGGGGTGCCAGCCCTCCCACCACGGGTCATGGGGTTGATGCGGTTCCCAGCCATCACACCCCGGGTCAGTGCTGGAGGTGCCCGGCCCTCACACCCCGAGTCATATCACTGAAGGGGTGCCAGCCCTCACACTCCGGGTCATGGGGTTGAAGGTTCCCGGCCTTCCCACCCTGGGTCATGGTGCTGATGGGATGCCCGCCCTCACCCACCGATTCTTGGCACTGAAATCGAACCCGGCCCTAACACCCTGGGTCATGGTGCTGTTGGGGTGCCCAGCCCTCCACCAGATTCATTTCACTGAAGGGTGCCGACCCTCACCCAGATTCATTTCACTGAAGGGGTGCCGACCCTCCACCCCGGGTCATGTGAGGGGTGCCCGGCCCTCACACCTCGTTTCATGGCACTGAAAGGGTGCCAGCCTCACCCCGATTCATGACACTGAAGGGTGCCCGACGCTCACCCCGGGTCATGGTGCTGGAGGGTGCCCGGCCCCTCACACCCGGGTCATGTCACTGAAAGGGTGCCCGGCCCTCATCCCGGGTCATGTCACTGAAGGGGTGCCTGGCCCTCACACCCCGGGTCTTGGTACTGAAGGGGTGCCCCGCCCTCACCCGGGTCATGGTGCTAATGGGGTGCCTGGCCTTTACACCCCGGGTCATGTGAGGGTGCCCGGCCCTCACACCCCAGTTCATAACACTGTAGGGTGCTGTTCCCCACCCCGCTCATTGTCACTTATGGGTGCCCGGCGCTCACACTCAGTTCATGGTGCTGGAGGGTGCCCGGCCCTAACCTCGTTTCATGGCATAAGGTGCCCATCTCCTAACCAGTTTATGGCACTGAAAGGTTGCCCGGCCTCACACCCAGGTCATGTCACAGAGGGAGCCCGGCCTCACCGGGTCATGGCACTAAGGGGAGCCCGACCCTCACACCCCAGGTCATGGCACTGAACAGGTGCCCGGTCCTCACACCCCGGGTCATGGTGCTGCAGGGGTGCCCGGCCCTCATACCCAGTTCACAGCACTGTAGGGTGCCCGGCCCCCTCACACCCCTGGGTCATGGGGTTGAAGCGGTTCCGTCCTCACACCACGGGTCAGGGAGCTGAAGGGTGCCAGCATCCACCCGATTCATGGCACTGAAAGGGTCCCAGCCTCACACCCCGGGTCATGGCACTGAATAGGTGCCAGCCTCACCCAGTTCATAGCTCTCGGGGTGCTCGGGCCTCACACCCCGTTTATGGCACTTAGAAGTGCCCGGCCCTCCTAACCCAGGTCATGTCACTGAAGGGGTTCACAGCCCTCACACCCCGGGTCTGGACCTAAAGGGGTGCACAGCCCCCACCCCGGATCATGCACCTAAAGGGCTGCCCGGCTCCACCCCGGGTCGTGTCATAAGGTGCCGGCCTCACCTCTTCTTGGTACTGAAGGGGGTGCCCTCACACCCCAGTTCACAGAACTGTGAGGTGCCCGGCCATCACCCCGATTCATGGCACTGAAATCAGGCCAGCCTGACACCCCGATTCATGGCACTGAAGGGTGCCCGACCCACCCACCCGGTCATGTGAAGGGGTGCCCGCCCTCCACCCAGTTCACCCAGCACTGTAGGGGTGCCAGCCCTCCACCCCGTTTCCATGACACTGAAGGGGTGCCCGGCCCTCACCCCGGGTCATGGCACTGAAGGGTGCAGCCCTCACACCCCGGGACATGGACCTAAGGGGTGCCTGGCCTCACACCACGGTTCATGGCACTGTAGGGTGCCCGGCCCTCACACCCCGTTTCATGACACTGAAGGTGCCCGACCCTCACCCCAGGTCATGGCACTGAAGGTGTGATGGCCCTCACACTCCGGGTCATGGTGCTGAAGGGGTGCCGGGATTCACACCCCTATTCGGCACTGAAAGGGTGCCAGCCCTCACACCCAGGGTGATGTGGCACTGAAGAGGCCCAGCCCTCAGCAATCATGGCACTGAAGGTGCCCAGTCCTCATCGGTCATGGTCTGAAGGGGTGCCAGCCCTCACCCCAGGTCATGTCACTGAAGGGGTGCCCGGCCCTCCACCCCTGTTCATGGCACTGAAGGATGCCCGGCCGTCACAGTTCATGACACTGAAGGGTGCCAGTCCCTCACACCCCGGTCATGGTCCTGAAGGGGTGCCAGCTCTCACACGGGTCATGTCACTAAGGGTGCCCGGCCCCTCACACCTGTTCAAGACACTGAAGGGTGCCCGGTCCTCACACCCGGGTCATGGTCCAAGGGTTCCTTCACACCGTTCATGACACTGAAGGGGTGCCCGCCTCACACCCGGGTCATGGTGCTGAGGGGTGCCCGGCCTTCCACGTCAGGTCATGTCATTGAAGGTGCCCGCCTCACACCCCTGATAGAGCTAAACGAGTGCCCACCCCCACCCCGGGTCATGGTGCTGGAGGGGTCCTCATACCCCGGGTCATGTCACTAAGGGTGCCCGGCTCACACCCCGGGTCATGTCACTAAGGGTGCACGGCCCTCACACCCCGGGTCATGGACCTAAAGGGGTGCCCGCCTCACACCCTGGGTCATGGGGTTGAAGCGTTCCTGGTCCTCACACCACTGGTCATGGAGCTGAAGGGGTGCCCGGCCATCACACCCGATTCATGGCACTGAAAGGGTGCCCGGCCCTGAAACCCCGGGTCATGTCACTGAAGGGTGCGACGGACCTCACACCCCGGGTCATGGACCTAGGAGCCTGGCCCTAACACCCCGGGTTATTCACTGAAGCGGTGCCCGGCCGTCACACCCCTGGCCATGGCACTGAAGGTATGCCCGGCCTCACACCCCTGGTCAGAGCTAAACGAGTGCCAGGCCCTCAACCCCGGGTCATGGCACTGAAGGAGACCGCCTCACACCCCTGGTCATGGCACTGAAAGGGTGCCCGGCACTCACACCCCGGTTCATGACACTGAAGGGGTGCCAGGCCCTCACACCCCGGGTCATGGCACTGAAGGGGTGCGGCCCTGACACCCCGGGTCATGTGAAGGGTGCCCAGTCACACCCCGTTCGCAGCACTGTAGGGGTGCCCTGCCACACCCCGTTTCATCGCACTGAAAAGGTGCCAGCCCTCACACCCCGTTTCATGACACTGAAGGGGTGCCCGCCTCCACCCCTGTCATGGCACTGAAAGGGTGCACGTGCCACCCCGGGTCATAGACCTAAAGGTGCCCGGCCTCACACCCCGGGTCATGGTGCTGGAGGGTGCCTGGCCTCACACCCCGGGTCATGTCACTGAAGGGGTGCCTGGCCCTCACACCCCGGGTCATGGTGCTGAAGGGGTGCCCGCATTCACACCCCGATTCATGGCACTGAAAGGGTGCCCGCCCTCACATCCGTTTCATGACACTGAGTGCCGACCCTCACACCCGGGGTCATGGACCTTAAAGGGTACACGGGCCTCACACCCTGGGTCATGGACCTAGGGGTGCCCGGCCCTCACACCACAGGTCATGGGTTGGAAGCGGTTCCCGGCCATCACACCCGGGTCATGGTGCTGAGGGGTGCCCGGCCCTCACACCCCGAGTCATGTCACTGAAGGGGTGCCCGCCCTCACACTGGTCATGGGGTTGAAGCGGTTCCCGGCCCTCACACCCTGGGTCATGGTGCTGATGGGGTGCCCCGCCACACACCGATTCTTGGCACTGAAAGTGAACCGGCCCTAACACCCTGGGTCATGGTGCTCTGCCCAGCCCTCACACCCAGATTCATTTCACTGAAGGGGTGCCCGTCCTCACACAGATTCATTTCACAGAAGGGGTGCCCGACCACACCCCGGGTCATGTGAAGTGGTGCCCGGCCTCACACCTCGTCTCATGGCACTGAAGGGTGCCCGGCCTCACACCCCGATTCATGACACTGAAGGTGCCCGACGCTCACACCCCGGATCATGGTGCTGGGGGGGTGCCCGGCCTCACACCCCGGGTCACTAAAGGGTGCCCGCCCTCATCCAGTTCATGTCACTGAAGGGGTGCCTGGCCCTCACCCCCGGGTCTTGGTACTGAAGGGGTGCCCCGCCCTCACACCCCGGGTCATGGTACTAATGGGGTGCCGGCCCTACACCCCGGGTCATGTGAAGGTGCCCGGCCTCACACCCCGGTTCATAACACTGTGGGTGTGCTGCCCCACACCCCGGCTCATGTCACTTAGGGGTGCCCGGCGCTCACACTCCGGTTCATGGTGCTGAGGGGTGCCTGTCCCTGACACCCGGGTCAAGTGAAGGGGTGCCCGACCACACCATTTTTCAGCACTGTATGGGTGCCTGGCACTCACACCCTGCTTCATGGCACTTAAAGGGTGCCCATCCTCACAACCAGGTTTATGGCACTGAAAGGTTGCCCGGCCCTCACACCCCAGGTCATGTCACTGAAGGGGAGCCCGGCCTCACACCCCGGTCATGGCACTAAAGGGGAGCCCGACCTCACACCCCGGGTCATGGCACTGAACGGGTGCCCGGTCCACACCCCGGTCATGGTGCTGCAGGGGTGCCTGGCCCTCATACCCCGGTTCACAGCACTGTAGGTGCCTGGCCTCACACCCTGGGTCATGGGGTTGAAGCGGTTCCCGGTCCTCACACCACGGGTCAGGGAGCTAAGGTGCCCGCCATCACACCCCGATTCATGGCACTGAAAGGGTCCCGGCCTCACACCCCGGTCATGGCACTGAATAGGTGCCCGGCCCTCACACCCCGGTTCATAGCTCTGTCGTGCCCGCCTCACACCCCTGTTTTATGGCACTAAGGGTGCCCGGCCTCTCAACCCGGTCATGTCACTGAAAGGTCTACGGCTCACACCCCGGCATGGACCAAAGTGGTGCACGGCCCTACACCCCGGATCATGCACCTAAGGGCTGCCCGGCCTCACACCCGGGTCGTGTCACTTAAGGGGTGCCCGGCCTCACCCTCTCTTCATGGTACTGAAGGTGCCCGGCCCTCACCCAGTTCACAGAACTGTAGGTGCCCGGCCATCACACCGATTCATGCACTGAAATCGAGCCCGGCCCTGACACCCTGATTCATGGCACTGAAGGGGTGCCTGACCTGACACCCTGGGTCATGGAAGGGTGCCTGGCCCTCACACCCCGGTTCGGTAGCACTGTGGGGTGCCTGGCCTCACACCCGTTTCATGACACTGAAGGTGCCCGCCCACACCCCGGGTCATGGCACTGAAAGGTGCACGGCCTCACACCCCGGGACATGGACCTAAAGGGTGCCTGGCCTCACACCACGGTTCGCAGCACTGTAAGGGTGCCCGGCCCACACCCCGTTTCATGACACTGAAGGCTGACCACCCCAGGTCATGGCACTGAAGGTGTGATGGCCTCACACCCGGGTCATGGTGCTGAAGGGGTGCCTGATTCACACCCCTATTCATGGCACTGAAAGGGTGCCTGGCCCTCACACCCAGGGTGATGGCACTGAAGGGGAGCCGGCCCTACAACCCGGGTCATGGCACTGAAGGGGTGCCCAGTCCTCATCCCGGGTCATGGTCCTGAAGGGGTGCCCGGCCCTCACACCCCGGGTCATGTCACTGAAGGGTGCCGCCTCACACCCCTGTTCATGGCACTGAAGGATGCCCGGTCACACCCCGGTTCATGAAACTGAAGGTGCCGGTCCTCACACCCCGGGTCATGGTCCTGAAGGGGTGCCTGGCTCACACCCCGGGTCATGTCACTAAAGGTGCACCACACCCCTGTTCAAGACACTGAAGGGTGCCCGGTCCTCACACCCAGGTCATGGTCCTATGCCTGCCTCACACCCGGTTCACACTGAAGGGGTGCCCGCCCTCACACCCGGGTATAGTGCTGAGGTGCCTGCCTTCACGTCGGGTCATGTCACTGGGTGCCAGCCTCACACCCTGGTCTGAGCTAAACGAGTGCCACCCTCACACCCCGGGTCATGGCACTGACAGAACAGGCCCTACACCCCAGGTCATGGTTGGAGGGGTGCCCTGCCCTCATGCCCGGGTCATGTCACTAAGGGGTGCCAGGCCCTCACCCCGGTCATGTCACTAAAGAGGTGCACGGCCTCACACCCCAGGGTCATGGACCCAAAGGTGCCTGGCCTCACACCCTGGGTCATGGGGTTGAAGCGGTTCCTGGTCCTCACACCACTGGTCATGGAGCTGAAGGGTGCCTGGCACACCCCTGATTCATGGCACTGAAAGGTGCCCGGCCCGAAACCCCTGGGTCATGTCACTGAAGGGGTGCACGACCTCACACCCGGGTCATGGGACCTAGGGGTGCCCACCACACCCCGGGTCATGGCACTGAATAGGTTCCCGGTCCTCACACCCTGGTTCATAGGGCTCTGTCGAGGGTGCATGGCCTCCCCCTTGCTCTCATGGCATTAAGGGGTGCCCGGCCCTCACACCCAGGGTTATGTCACTGAAGGGGTGCACGGCCCTCACACCCCGGGTCATGGACCTAAAGGGGTGCCCGGCCCTCACACCCCGGGTCATGGCACTGAAGCGGTGCCCAGCCGTCACACCCCTGGCCATGGCACTGAAGGTATGCCCGGCCCTCACACCCCTGGTCATAGAGTTAAACGAGTGCCCGGCCCTCACCCCCTGGGTCATGGGGCTGAAGGGGTGCCCAGCCCTCACACGCCGGATCATGGCACTGAAGGAGTGTCAGGCCCTCACACCCCGGGTCATGGCGCTGGATGGGTGCCCGCACCTCATACCCCTGGCCATGTCACTGAAGGGGTGCCCGGCCCTCACACTCTGGTTCATAGCTCTGTAGGGGTGCACGGCCCTCACACCCCGGGTCATGGTGCTGGAGGGTGCCCGGCCCTCCCACCCCGAGTCATGTCACTGAAGGGGTGCCCGGCCTCACCACGGGTCATTGACCTAAGGGGTGCCAGCCTCACACCACAGGTCATGGGGTTGGTTCCCGGCCCTCACACCCCGGGTCATGGTGCTGGAGGGTGCCCACCCCTCCACCCGGGTCATGTCACTGAAGGGGTGCCCGGCCCTCACACCCCGGGTCACGGCACTGAAGGGGTCCTGGCCCTTACACCCCGGGTCATGGTGCTGAAGGGGTGCCCGGCATTCACACCCCGATTCATGGCACTGAAAGGGTGCCCGGCCCTCACATCCCGTTTCATGACACTGAAGGGGTGCCGGCCATCACACCCGGGGTCATGGCACTTAAAGGGTACACGGCCCTCACACCCCGGGTCATGGACCTAAAGGGGTGCCCGGCCCTCACACCACGGGTCATGGGGTTGAAGCGGTTCCCGGCCATCACACCCCGGGTCATGGTGCTGGAGGGGTGCCCGGCCCTCACACCCCGAGTCATGTCACTGAAGGGGTGCCCGGCCCTCACACCCCGGGTCATGGTGCTGATGGGGTGCCCCGCCCTCACCCACCGATTCTTGGCACTGAAATCGAACCCGGCCCTAACCCCCTGGGTCATGGTGCTGAAGGGGTGCCCAGCCCTCACACCCAGATTCATTTCACTGAAGGGGAGCCCGACCCTCACACCCAGATTTATTTCATTGAAGGGGTGCCCGACCCTGACACCCCGGGTCATGTGAAGGGGTGCCCGGCCCTCACACCTCGTTTCATGGCACTGAAAGGGTGCCCGGCCCTCACACCCCGATTCATGACACTGAAGGGGTGCCCGACGCTCACACCTCTATTTATGGTACTGAAGGGGTGCCCGGCCCTCACAACCCGGTTCACAGCACTGTAGGGGTGCCCGGCCATCACACCCCGATTCATGGCACTGAAATGGAGCCCGGCCCTGACACCCCGGGCCATGGTGCTGAAGGGGGTGCCCGACCCTCACACCCCGATTCATGGCACTGAAGGGGTGCTCGACCCTCACACCCCGGGTCATGTGAAGGGTTGGCCTCACACCCCGGTTCATCACTTAAGTGCTGTGCCCCACACCCGGCTCATGTCCTTATGGGGTGCCCGGCGCTCACCTCCGGTTCATGGTGCTGGAGGGGTGCCCGTCCCCTGACACCCAGGTCAAGTGAAGAAGGGGTGCCCGGACCACACACCATTTTTCAAAGCACTGTATGGGTGCCTGGCACTCACACCCCCGTTTCATGGCATAAGGGTGCCCATCCCCTCACAACCAGGTTTATGGCACTGAAGGTTGCCCGGCCCTCACACCCCAGGTCATGTCACTGAAGGAGCCAGCCCTCACACCCGGGTCATGGCACTAAAGGGAGCCCGGCCCTCACACACCCCGGGTCATGGCACTGACAGGTGCCTGGTCCTCACACCCGGCTCAGCACTGAAGGGGTGTCGGCCGTCACACCCTGGGTCATATCACTGAAGGTGCCCGGCCCTCACACCCAGGTCATTCCACTGAGCGGTGCCCGGCCGTCACACCCGGCCGTCCAGCACTGGAAGGTATGCCCGGCCTCACCCCTGGTCATGGAGCTGAAGCAGGTGCCAGGCCTCAACCCCCGGGTCATGGCACTGAGAAGGGTGACCGGCCCTCACACCCCTGGTCATGGCACTGAAAGGGTGCCGGCCTCACACCCGGTTCATGACACTGAAGGGTGCCCGGCCCTCACCCGGGTCATGGCACTGAAGGGGTGCGCGGCCCCTGACCCAGGTCATGTGAAGGGTGCCGGCCCTCACACCCGGTTATGCAGCACTGTGAGGTGCCCTGCCTTCACCCGGGTCATGGCACTGAAAGGGTGCCCAGCCCTCACCCGTTTCATGACCTGAAGAGGGGTGCCGGCCCCTCCACACCCTGTCTCATGGCTGAAAGGGTGCCCGGCCGTCACGGGTCATGGACCTAAGTGCCGGCCTCACAGGTCATGGTGCTGAAGGGTGCCCGGCCCTCACACCCCGGTTCCTTGGCACTAAGGGTGCCCGGCCTCACCCCGATTCATGGCACTGAAAGGGTACCGACCCTCACACCCCGAGGGGTACACGGCCTCACACCCTGGGTCAGGACCCAAAGGGGTGCCTGGCTCACACCACAGGTCATGGGGTTGGCGGCCCTGGCCATCACACCCCGGTCATGGTGCTGAGGGGTGCCCGGCCCTCACACCCCGAGTCATGTCACTGGAAGGGGTGCCTGGCCCTCACACTCCGTCAGGGGTTGAAGCGGTTCCTGGCCCTCACACCCTGGGTCATGGTGCTGATGGTGCCCTCACCACCCACCGATTCTGCACTGAAATCGAACCCGGCCCTAACACCCTGGGTCATGGTTGGGGTGCCCAGCCCTCACACCCAGATTCATTTCACTGAAGGTGCCCGTCCTCACACCCAGATTCATTTCACAGAAGGAGTGCCTGACCACACCGGTCATGTGAAGGGGTGCCCGCCTCACACCTCGTTTCATGGCACTGAAAGGTGCCCGGCCATCACACCCCGATTCATGACACTGAAGGGTGCCCGACGCTCACACCCCGGGTCTGGTGCCTGGCCTCACCCCGGGTCATGTCACTAAAGGGTGCCTGGCCTCATCCCGGTCAGTCACCAGGTGCTCTGGCCCTCACCCTGGCTCTTACTGAAGGGGTGCCCCACTACACCCGGGTCATGGGTGCTAATGGTGCCCGGCCTTACACCCGGGTCATGTGAGGTGCCTGGCTCACACCCCGGTTCATAACACTGTAGGGATGCTGTGCCCCACACCTGCTCATGTCACTATAGGTGCCCGCGCCACACTGCTCATGGTGCTGGTGCCCGCCCTGACACTGGTCAAGGAAGGGCCACACCATTTTTCAAAGCACTGTATGGGTGCCTGGCACTCACTGCTTCATGGCACTTAAAGGGTGCCCATCCTCACAACCAGGTTTATGACACTGATGCCCGCCCTCACACCCCAGGTCATGTCACTGAAGGGGAGCCCGGGCTCACACCCCGGTCATGGCACTAAAGGGGAGCCCGCCTCACACCCCGGGTCTGGCACTGAACGGGTGCCCGGTCCTCACACCCCGGTTCACAGCACTGTAGGGTGCCCGCCCCTCTAACCTGGGTCATGGGTTGAAGCGTTCCCGTACTCACACCACGGGTCATGGAGCTGAAGGTGCCTGCCATCACACCTGATTCATGGCACTGAAAGGGTCCTGCCCTCACACCCCGGGTCATGGCACTGAATAGGTGCCCGCCTCACCCCGTTTTATGGCACTTAAGGGTGCCGCCTCACAACCCGGGTCATGTCACTGAAGCCCACGGCCCACACCCCGGTCATGGACCTAAAGGGGTGCATGGCCCTACACCCGATCATGCACCTAGGGCTGCCCGGCCTCACACCGTCTTGTCACTGAAGGGGTGCCCGCCTCACACCTCTATTCATGGTACTGACAGGTCTGCCCCACACCCCGGTTCACAGCACTGAAGGTGCCCGGCCATCACACCCCGGATTCATGGCACTGAATGAGCCGGCCCCTGACACCCCGGCCATGGTGCTGAAGGTGCCTGACCCTCACACCCTGATCCATGGCACTGAAGTGCCCGACCACACCCCGGGTCATGTGAGGTGCCCGGCCACACCCCGGTTCCGCAGCACTGTAGGTGCCTGGCCTTCACACCTGTTTCATTTGAAAGCTCGGCCCTCATACCCCTGTTTCATGACACTGGGGTGCCCGGCCTCACACCCCGGGTCATTGCACTGATGCACGGCTCACACCCCGGGACATGGACCTAAAGGGGTGCCTGGACCACACCACGGGTCAGGTTGAATCGGTTCCCTGGCCCACACCCCGGGTCATGGTGCTGGAGGGTGCCCGGCCCTCACACCCCAGGTCATGGCACTGAAGTGACGGCCCTCACACCCGGGTCATGAGAAGGGGTGCCTCACACCCCATGGCACTGAGGTGCCCGGCTCACACCCAGGGTCACTGGTGGGAGCCGGCCTCACAACCCGGGTCATGGCACTGAAGGTGCCCAGTCCTCACAACCCGGCATGGTCCTGAAGGGCTGCCTCACACACCGGGTCATGTCACTAAAGGTGTGCCCGGCCTCACACCCCTGTTCATGGCACTGAAGGATGCCCGCCGTCACACCCCGGTTCATGTCACTGAAGGGGTGCCTGGCCCTCACACCACGGGTCATGGGGTTGAATCGGTTCCGGCCTCACACCCCGGGTCATGGTGCTTGAGGTGCCCGCCTCACACCCCAGGTCATGGCACTGAAGGGGTGATGGCCCTCACACTCCGGGTCATGGTGCTGAAGGCTCGGGCCACACCCCTATTCATGGCACTGAAAGTGCCCGGCCCTCACACCAGGGTCATGGCACTGAAGGGGAGCCCGCCCTCACAACCCGGTCATGGCACTGATGGGATGCCCAGTCCTCACAACCCGTCATGGGTCCTGAAGGTGCCTGGCCTCACACACCGGTCATGTCACTAAAGGTGCCCAGCCCTCACACCTGTTCATGGCACTGAAGGATGCCCGCCGTCACACCCGGTCATGACCTGAAAGGCCCGGCCTCATACCGGGTCATGGTCCTGAAGGTGTCGGCCTCACACCCTGGGTCAGGTGCCCGGCCCTCACACCCCTGTTCATGACACTGAAGGGGTGCCCGGTCTCACACCCCGGGTCATGGTCCTGAAGGGGTGCCTGGCCTCACACCCGTTCATGACACTGAAGGTGCCCGGCCCTCACACCGGGTCATGGTGCTGGAGGTGCCCGGCCTCACACGCCGGGTCATGTCACTGAAGGGTGCCCGGCCTCACACTCCGGGTCATGGTGCTGGAGGTGCCCGGCCCTCACACCCTGGTCATAGAGCTAACGAGTGCCCAGCCTCACACCCCGGGTCTGGCACTGAAAGAGTGACAGGCTCACACCCGGGGTCATGGTGCTGGAGGTGCCCGCCCTCATACCCCGGGTCATGTCAAGGGGTGCACGGCCTCACACCCCGGGTCATTGGAAGAGGCACTGGCCCACCCCGGGTCATGGACCTAAAGGTGCCCGGCTCACACCCCTGGTCATGGGGTTGAAGCGGTTCCTGGTCCTCACACCACTGGTCATGGGAGCTGAAGGGGTGCCCGGCCATCACACCCCGATTCATGGCACTGAGTGCCCTGCCCCTGTGGGTTGGTGGGTGCACGACCACACCCCGGGTCATGGACCTGGGGCAGCCAGCTCACACCCGGGTCATGGCCCTGAATAGGTTCCCGGTCCTCACACCCGTTCATAGCTCTGTCAGGATGCCCGGGCCTCCCACCCCGTTTCATGGCACTTAAGGGGTGTCCGGCCCCACACCCTGCCTGGCACTGAAGGGGTGTCCAGCCGTGACGCCCTGGGTCATATCACTGAAGGGTGCCCGGCCCTAACACCCCGGTCATTGCACTGAAGCGGTGCCCGCCGTCACACCCCTGGCCATGGCACTGAAGGTATGCCCGGCCCTCACACCCCTGGTCATAGAGCTAAACGAGTGCCAGGCCCTCAACCCCCGGGTCATGGCACTGAAGGAGTGACCGGCCCTCACACCCTTGGTCATGGCACTGTGCCCGGCCCCTGCCTGGCCCTGGGCAGAGGGTGTCAGTCCCTGACACACCCGGTCATGACACTGAAGGGGTGCCCGGCCCTCATACCCCAGGCCATGGTGCTGGAGGGTGCCCGGCCTCACCCCCGGGTCATATCATTGAAGGTGCCCGGCCCACACACCCCGGGTCATATCACTGAAAAATGCCCGGCCGTCACACCGGGTCATAGCTCTGAAGGGTGCCCGGCCTCACACCCCGTGTGTCATGGCATAAAGTGTGCCCCTCATACCCCGGCTCATGGCACTGAAGGGTTGCCCGGCCCTGACGCCCGGGTCATGTCACTGAAAGGTTGCCCAGCCCTCACACACCGGTTCATGACACTGAAGGGGTGCCCGGCCCTCACCCCGGGTCATGGCACTGAAGGTGCGCGGCCCTCACACCCCGGCTCATGGACCTAAAGGGTGCCCAGCCCTCACCCTATGGGTCATGTGGTTGAAGCGGTTCCCGGCCTCACATCCCGGGTCATGATGCTGGAGGGGTGCCCTGCCTCACACCCGGGTCATGTCACTGAGGCCTCACACCCCGGTTCATAGCACTAAGGTGCCCACCTCACCTGGGTCATGGTGCTGGAGGTGCCCGGCTCACATCCCGGGTCATGTCACTAAAGGTGCCCGCCCTCACACCGGGTCATGTCAGTGAGGGGTTCACGGCCCTACACCCGGGTCATGGACCTAAAGGGTGCACAGTCTCACACCCCGGGTCATGGACCTAAAGGGTGTGCCCTGACGCCCCGGGTCATGTCACTGAAGGGGTGCCCGGCCTCTATTCATGCAGACTAAGGTGCCCCACACCCCGGTTCACAGCACTGCCTGGCCTTCACACCCCGGATTCATGGGACTGAAGGGTGCCCGACCTCACACCCCGGGTCATGTAGGGGTGCCCGGCCTTCCACCGCAGCCCCAGCACTGGGGTGCCCGGCCTTCCACCCCTTTCATCACACTGAAAGGTGCCCGGCCCTAACACCTGTTCATGACACTGAAGGTGCCTGGCCCCCCCGGGTCATGGCATGAGTGCACGCCCTCACACCCAGGGTCATGGACCTAAAGGTGCCCCGGCCTCACACCACGGGTCATGGGATTGAAGGTTCCGCCCTCACACCCCGGGTCATATGAAGGGGTGCCTGGCCTCCACACCCCGGGTTCCCAGCACTGTAGGAGCCCGGCTCACACTTTCGCACTGAAAGGTTGCCCGGCTTTCACACCCCGATTCACGACACTGAAGCCCGGCCTTCAAACCCCGGGTCATGGACCTAAGGTGCCTGCCTCACACCATGGATCATGGGGGAGGTTCCCGGCCCTACACGCCGGGTCATGGTGCTGAGGGGTGCCCGGCCATCACACCCCAGTTCATGTCACTGGGGTGCCCGGCCCTCACACCCTGATTCCTGGCACTGAAGGGGTGCCTGACCCACACCTCGCGTCATGGTGCCTGAGGGTGCCCGGCTCACACCACGGGTCATGGGGTTGAAGCGTTCCTGCCTACACCCCTGGCCATGTCACTGAAGGGGTGCCCGGCCCACACCCTGGTTCATAGCTCTATAGGTGCATGGCCCTCACACCCCTGACAGCTCTGAAGGGTTCCCGGCCCTCACACCCCATGTCATGTGAAGGGGTGCCCGGCCCTCACACTGTGGTTCAAGCCAGGGGTGCCCGGCCTCGCACCGTTTCATGGCATCAGGGTGCCCGGCCTCACACCCCGGCTCATGGCACTGAAGGGTTGCCTGCCCTGACGCCCAGGGTCATGTCACAGGTGCCCGGCCGCACACCCCGGTTCACAGCACTGGGGTGCCCGGCCTTCACACCCCTATTCATGGCACTGAAAGGGTGCCGGTCTCACACCCCGGTTCATGACACTGAAGGGGTGCCGGGCCTCACTCCCGGGTCATGGTGCTGGAGGGGTGCCCGGCCCTCTACCCCGGTCATGTCACTGGGGACCGCCTCACACCCTGGTCATGGCACTTAGGGTACACGCCCCACCCCGGGTCATGGACCCAAAGGTGCCCGGCCCTCACACTCCGAGGTGCTGGAGGGTGCCCGCCACACCCCTGGTCATAGTGCAACGGGTGCCCGGCCCTCACACCCAGATTCATGTCACTGAAGGGTGCCCGGCCCTCACACCCGGGTCATGGGGTTGAAGCGGTTCCCAGCCCTCACACCCTGGGTCATGGTGCTGATGGGGTGCCCGGCCTCTCCCACCAATTCTTGGCACTGAAAACGAACCCGCCCTAACACCCTGGGTCATGGTGCTGAAGGGATACCCAGCCCTCACACACAGATTCATTTCACTGAAGGGGTGCCTGACCCTCACACCCCGGGTCATGTGAAGGGGTGCCTCGGCCCTCACACCCCGTTTCATGGCACTGAAAGGGGTGCCCGCCTCACACCCCGATTCATGACACTGTAGGGGTCCCCGACCACACCCAGGGTCATGGTGCTGAGGGGTTCCGGCCCTCACACCCCGTGTCATGTGAAGGGGTGCCCGGCCCTCACACTGTGGTTCAGCTCTGTAGGGGTGCCCGGCCTCGCACCCCGTTTCATGGCACTGGGTGCCCGGCCCTCACACCCCGGCTCATGGCACTGAAGGGTTGCCCGCCCTGACGCCCCGGGTCATGTCACTGAAGGGGTGCCCGGCCCTCACACCCCGGTTCACAGCACTGTAGGGGTGCCCGGCCTTCACCCCTATTCATGGCACTGAAAGGGTGCCCGTCCTCACACCCCGGTTCATGACACTGAAGGGGTGCCCGGGCCTCACCGTCATGGTGCAGGAGGGTGCCCGGCCTCACACCCCGATTCATGTCACTGAAGGGGTGCCTGGCCCTCACACCCCGTCATGGCACTGAAGGTGCCCGGCCTCACACCCGTGCCGCTGAAGGTTGTCCCTCACACCCTTTGTCATGTACCTAAAGTGGTGTCCGGCCCTACACCCCGATTCATGGCACTGAAGGGTGCCCGCCTCACACCCCGGGCCATGGTTCTGGAAGGGTCTCGGCCCTGACACCCCGGGTCATGACACTGAAGGGGTGCCCGACCCTCACACCCCGGGTCATGGTGCTAAAGGTTGCCCGGCCCTCACCCCCAGGTCATGGAGTTGAAGCGTTCCCGGCCTCACACCACGGGTCATGGAGCTGAAAGGGTGCCCGGCCGTCACACCCCGGGTCATGGCACTGAAGCGGGTGCCCGGCCCTCACCCCGGTCATGGCTCTGAAAAGGTGCCCGGCCTCACACCCCGTGTCATGTAGTGCCCGCCCTCACACACCCGTTTATAGCTCTGTAGGGGTGCCCTTCCCCCACACTGTATCATGGCACTGAAGAGTTCCCGGCCTCAAACCGCACATGGCCCTAAGGGGTGCCCGGCCCTGACGCCCCGGGTCATGTCACTGAAGGGGATCCCGGCCGTCATACCCCGGGTCATGGCACTAAAGCGGTGACCGCCGGTCACCCCCTGGCCATGGCACTGAAGGTGCTCCGCCCTCTTACCCCTGGTCATAGACATAAATGGGTGCCCGGCCCTCACACCCGGGGTCATGGGGCTGAAGTGCCCAGCCCTCAGACCCCGGTTCATAGCACCGAAAGGGTGCCCGCCCACACACTCGGGGTCATGTCATTGAAGGTGCCCGCCCTCACACCCGGTCATAGCACTGAAGGGGTGCCCGGCCCTCATACCCTGGGTCATGGTGCTGGAGGGGTGCCCGGCCCTCACACCCCGATTCATGGCACTGATACTGAGCCCGGCCTCACACCCCGATTCATTGCACTGAAGGGGTGCCCGCCCTCACACCCCAGGTCATGTGAAAGTGTTCCCGGCCCTCACACCCCGGTTCACAGTACTAGGGTGCCCGGCCCTCACACCCCTGTTTCATGTCACTGGGTGCCCGGCCTCACACCCCGGCTCATGGCACTGAAGCGGTGCCCGGCCGTCACACCCCTGGTCATGCACTCAAGGTGTGCCCGGCCCTCACACCCCTGGTCATAGACATAAACGGGTGCCCGGCCCTCACACCCCGGGTCATAGCACTAAAGGGGTGCCCGGCCCTCACACCCCGGTTCATGGCACTGAAGGGGTGCCTGGCCTCTCACACTCCGGGTCTTGGTGCTGGAGGGGTGCCCGACCTCACACCCATGATTCATGGCACTGAAATGAGCCCGGCCCTCACACCCCGGGTCATGGCACTGAAGGGGTGCCCGGCCCTCACACCCCGGTTCATGGCACTGAAGGGGTGCCCGGCCTTCCACCCCGGGTCATGTGAAGGGGTGCCCGGCCTCACACCCCAGTTCACAGCATTGTGGGTGCCCGGCCTCACACCCTGTTTCATGGCACTGAAGGTGTGCCCGGCCCTCACACCCCTGGTCATAGAGTTAAACGGGTGCCCGGCCCTCACACCCCGGGTCATAGCACTGAAGATTGCCCGCCCTCACACCCTCGGTTCATGGCACTGAAGGGTGCCCGGCCCTCACACTCCGGGTCATGGTGCTGAGGGTTGCCCTGCCTTCACACCCCTGCTTCATGGCACTGAAAGGGTGCCCGGCCCTCAGACCCCGGTTCATAGTGAAGGGGTGCCCGGCCCTCATACCCCGTTCATGGCTCTGAAGGTGCCTGGCCCTCACACCCCGGTTCATTGCACTGAAGGGGTGCCCGGCCCTCACACTCTGGGTCATGGTGCTGGAGGTGTCCGGCCTCACACCCGGATTCATGGCACTGAAATGAGCCCGGCCTCACACCCCCGATTCATGGCACTGAGCCCGCCTCACACCCCGGGTCATGGCACTGAAGGGGTGCCCGCCCTCACCACCACGTTTCATGGCACTGAAGGTGTGCCCGGCCCTCACACCCCGGTCATAGAACTAAACGGGTGCCCGCCCTCACACCCCGGGTCATAGCACTGAAGGATTGCCCGGCCTCACACCTCGGTTCATGGCACTGAAGGTGCCCAGCCCTCACCCTCACCTGGGTCATGGTGCTGGAGGGTGCCCGGCCTCACTGCCGCCTCACACCCCGTTTCATGGCACTGAAAGGGTGCCCGGCCCTCAGACCCCGGTTCATAGCACTGAAGGGGTGCCCGGCCCTCATACCCCGGTTCATGGCTCTGAAGGGGTGCCCGGCCCTCACACCCGGGAAATGGTGCTGGAGGGGTGCCCGGCCCTCACGCCCAGGGTCATGGACCTAAAAGGGTGCCCGGCCCTGAAACCCCAGGTCATGGAGCTGAAAGGGTGCCCGGCCGTCACACCCCTGGCCATGGCACGGAAGGTGTGCACGGCCCTCACATACCGGGACATGGAGCTGAAGGGGTGCCCGGACATCACACCCCGGGTCATGTCACTAAGGGTGCACGACCCTCACACCCGGGTCATGGAGCTAAAGGTTGCCCGGCCCTCACCCCCAGGTCATGGAGTTGAAGCGGTCCCGGCCCCTCACACCACGGGTCATGGAGCTGAAAGGGTGCCCGCCGTCACACCCCAGGTCATGGCACTGAAGCGGTGCCCGCCCTCACACCCCGTCATGGCTCTGAAAGGTGCCCGCCCTCACCCCCGTGTCATGTGAAGGGGTGCCCGGCCCTCACACACCCGGTTTATAGCTCTGTGGGTGCCCTTCCTCACACTCGTATCATGGCACTGAAGAGTTCCCGGCCCTCAAACCCCGGCACATGGCCCTGAAGGTGCCCGGCCCTGACGCCCCGGGTCATGTCACTGAAGGGGATCCCGGCCGTCATACCCCGGGTCATGGCAAACCTGGCCTGGCACTGAAGGTGTGCCCGGCCCTCATACCTCTGGTCATAGACATAAATGGGTGCCCGGCCTCACACCCCGGGTCATGGGGCTGAAGGGGTGCCCAGCCTCAGACCCCGGTTCATAGCACCGAGAGGGTGCCCGGCCCACACACACGAGGTCATGTCATTGAAGGGGTGCCCGGCCTCACACCCCGGGTCATAGCACTGAAGGGGTGCCCGGCCCTCATACCCTGGGTCATGGGTGGAGGGGTGCCCGCCTCACACCCCGATTCATGGCACTGATACCGAGCCCGGCCCTCACACCCGATTCATTGCACTGAAGGGGTGCCCGGCCCTCACACCCCAGGTCATGTGAAAGTGTTCCCGGCCCTCACACCGGTTCACAGTACTGTAGGGGTGCCCGCCGTCACACCCTGTTTCATGTCACTGAAGGGGTGCCCGCCCTCACACCCTGGTCATAGACATAAACGGGTACCCGGCCCTCACACCCCGGGTCATAGCACTAAAGGGGTGCCTGGCCCTCACACCCCGGTTCATGGCACTGAAGGGGTGCCCGCCCTCACACTCCGGGTCATGGTGCTGGAGGGTGCCCGACCTCACACCCCATTCATGGCACTGAAATCGAGCCCGCCCTCACACCCCGGGTCATGGCACTGAAGGGGTGCCCGGCCCTCACACCCCGGGTCATGTGAAGGGGTGCCCGGCCCTCACACCCCAGTTCACAGATGTAGTGCCTGCCCTCACACCCCGTTTCATGGCACTGAAGGTGTGCCCGGCCCTCACACCCCTGGTCATAGAGTTAAACGGGTGCCTGGCCCTCACACCCCGGGTCATAGCACTGAAGGATTGCCCGGCCTCACACCTCGGTTCATGGCACTGAGGGGTGCCTGGCCCTCACACTCCGGGTCATGGTGCTGGAGGGTGCCCGCCTTCACACACCCCTTTTCATGGCACTGAAGGGTGCCCGGCCCTCAGACCCCGGTTCATAGCACTGAAGGGGTGCCCGGCCCTCATACCCGTCATGTCTGAAGGTGCCCGGCCCTCATACCCCGGGTCATGGTGCTGGAGGGGTGCCCGGCCTTCACACCTCGTTTCATTGCTCTGAAAGAGTGCCCGGCCCTCACACGCCGGTTCATGGCACTGAAGGGGTGCCCGGCCCTCACACCCCGGTTCATGGAACTGAAGGGGTGCCTGGGCCTCACACACCGGGTCATGGTGCTGAAGGTGTGCCCGGCCCTCACACCCTGGGTCATTCTGCTGAAAGGGTGCCCGGCCCTCACACTCCGGGTCATGTCACTGAAGGGGTGCCCGGCCCTCACACCCGTGGCCATTGCACTGAAGGTTTGTCCGGCCCTCACACCCTTTGTCATGTACCTAAAGTGGTGTCCGGCCCTACACCCCGATTCATGGCACTGAAAGGGTGCCCGGCCCTCACACGCCGGGCCATGGTTCTGGAAGGGTCTTCGGCCCTGACACCCCGGGTCATGACACTGAAGGGGTGCCCGACCCTCACACCCCGGGCCATGGTGCTGGAGGGGAGCCATGCCCTCACACCCCGGGTCATGGTGCTGGAGGGGTGCCCGGCCCTCACATACCGGGTCATGGAGCTGAAGGGGTGCCCGGACATCACACCCCGGGTCATGTCACTAAAGGGGTGCACGACCCTCACACCCCGGGTCATGGAGCTACAAGGTTGCCCGGCCCTCACCCTCCAGGTCATGGAGTTGAAGCGGTTCCCGGCCCTCACACCACGGGTCATGGAGCTGTAAGGGTGCCCGGCCGTCACACCCCAGGTCATGGCACTGAAGCGGTGCCCGGCCCTCACACCCCGGTCATGGCTCTGAAAAGGTGCCCGGCCCTCACACACCCGGTTTATAGCTCTGTAGGGGTGCCCTTCCCTCACACTCCGTATCATGGCACTGAAGAGTTGCCCGGCCCTCAAACCCCGGCACATGGCCCTGAAGGGGTGCCCGGCCCTGACGCCCCGGGTCATGTCACTGAAGGGGTTCCCGGCCGTCATACCCCGGGTCATGGCACTAAAGCGGTGCCCGGCCGTCACACCCCTGACCATGGCACTGAAGGTGTGCCCGGCCCTCACACCCCTGGTCATAGACCTAAACGGGTGCCCGGTCCTCACACCCCGGATCATGGTGCTGGAGGGGTGCCCGGCCCTCACACCCCGGCTTATGTCACTAAAAGGGTGCCCGGCGCTCACACCCCGGGTCATGTCACTGAAGGGGTGCCCGGCCCTCACACCCCGGGTCATGTCACTGAAGGGGTGCCCAGCCCTCACACCCCAGGTCATGTCACTGGAGGGGTGCCCGACCCTCACACCCTGGGTCATGGTGCTGGAGGGGTGACCGGCCCTCACACCCCGATTCATGGCACTGATACCGAGCACGGCCCTCACACCCAGGGTCATGGTGCTGAGTGGGTGCCCGACCCTCACACCCCGATTCATTGCACTGAAGGGGTGCCCGGCCCTCACACCCCAAGTCATGTGAAAGTGTTCCCGGCCCTCACACCCCGGTTCACAGTACTGTAGGGGTGCCCGGCCCTCACACCCCGTTTCATGTCACTGAAGGGGTGCCCAGCCCTCACCCCAGCTCATGGCACTGAAGGTGCCTGGCCCTCACACCCCGGGTCATGGACCTAAAGGGGTGCCCGCCCTCACACCCAGGGTCTATCACTAAAGGGGTGCCTGGCCCCTCACACCCCGGGTCATGGACCCAAAGGGGTGCCCGCCCTCACACCCCAGGTCATGGGGTTAGCGGTCCCGCGCTCACAGCACGGGTCATAGAGTTGAAGGGGTGCCCGGCCATCACACCCAGATTCATGGCACTCAAAGGGTGCCCGGCCCTCATACCCCATGTCATGTGAAGGGGTGCCCGGCCCTAACACCCCGGTTCACAGCACTGTAGGGGTGCCCGGCCCTCACACCCCGTTTCATGGCACTGATGGGGTGCCCGGCCCTCACACCCCGGTTCATAGCTCTGTACGGGTGCCCAGCCCTCACACCCTGTTTCATGGCACTGAAGGAGTGCCCGGCCCTCACACCCAGGCTCGTGGCACTGAAGGGGTGCCCGGCCCTGACGCCTTGGGTCATGTCACTGAAGGGGTTCCCGGCCCTCACACCCCGGATCATGGCACTGAAAGGGTGCCCGGCCCTCATACCCTGGGTCATGGTGCTGGAGGGGTGCCCGGACCTCACAGCCCAATTCTTGGCACTGAAATCGAGCCCGGCCCTCACACCGCGGGTCATGGTGCTGAAGGGTTGCCCGGCCCTCACACCCCTTGTCATGGCACTGAAGGAGTGACCGGCCCTCACACCCCGGGTCATGGCACTGAAAGGGTGCCCGGCCCACATACTCCAGGTTCATGTCATTGAAGGGGTTCCCTGTCCTCACACCCCGGGTCATGTCACTGAAACGGTGCCCGGCCCTCACACCCCGGGTCATGGTGAGGAAGGGTTGCCCGGCCCTCACACCCCGGGTCATGGTGAGGAAGGGGTGCCCGGCCTTCACACCCCGTTTCATGGCACTGAAGGGGTAACCGGCCCTGATGCCCCGGGTCATGTCACTGAACGGGTGCCCGGCCCTCACACCCCGTTTCATGGCACTGAAGGGGTGCCCGGCCCTGACGCCCCGGGTCATGTCACTGAAAGGGTTCCCGGCCCTCACACGCCGGGTCATCTCACTGAAGGGGTGCCCGGCCCTCACACCCCGTTTCATGGCACTGAAGGGGTTCCCGGCTCTCACACCCCGGGTCATGGCACTGAAGCGGTGCCCGGCCGTCACACCCCTGGAAATGGCAATGATGGTGTGCACCGGCCGTCACACCCGTTGTCATAGACCTAAACGGGTGCCTGGCCATCACACCCCGGGTCATAGGGCTGAAGGGGTGCCGGGCCTTCACACCCCGTTTAATGGCACTAAAGGGGTGCTGGGACCTGACGCCCCGGGTCACGTCACTGAAGGGGTTCCCGGCACTCACACCCCGGGTCATGGAACTGAAGCGGTGCCCGGCCGTCACACCCTTGGACATGGCACTGAAGGTGTGCCCGGCCCTCACACCCCTTGTCATAGACCTAAACGGGTGCCCGGCCATCACACCCCGGGCCATGGGGCTGAAGGAGTGACAGGCACTCACACCACGGTTCATGGCACTGAAAGGGTGCCCGGCCCTCACTCCCCGGATCATGGCACTGAAGGAGTGACCGGCACTGACACCCCGGTTCATAGCACTGAAAGGGTGCCCGGCCCACACACTCTGGGTCATGTCATTGAAGGGGTGCCCGGCCCTCACACCCCGGGCCATGTCAATGAAAGGGTGCCCGGCCCTCACACCAAGGGTCATAGCACTGAAGGGGTGCCCGGCCCTCATACCCTGGGTCATGGTGCTGGAGGGGTGCCCGGCCTTCACACCCCATTTCATGGAACTGAAAGAGTGCCCGGCCCTCACACACCGGTTCATGGCACTGAAGGGGTGCCCGGCCCTCACACCCCGGATCATGGCATTGAAGGTGTGCCCGGCCATCACACTCCGGGTCATGGTGCTGGAGGGGTGCCCGGCCCTCACACCCAGGGTCATATCACTAAAGGGGTGCCTGGCCCTCACACCCCGGGTCATGGACCTAAAGGGGTGCCCGGCCCTCACACCCCAGGTCATGGGGTTGAACCGGTTCCCGGCGCTCACACCACCGGTCATAGAGCTGAAGGGTTCCCGGCCATCACATCCAGATTCATGGCACTCAAAGGGTGCCCGGCCCTCATACCCCATGTCATGTGAAGGGGTGCCCGGCCCTAACACCACGGTTCACAGCTCTGTAGGGGTGCCCGGCCCTCACACCCCGTTTCATGGCACTGATGGGGTGCCCGGCCCTCACACCCCGGTTCAGAGCTCTGTAGGGGTGCCCGGCCCTCACACCCCGTTTCATGGCACTGAAGGAGTGCCCGGCCATCACACCCCGGCTCATGGCACTGAAGGGGTGCCCGGCCCTGACGCCCCGGGTCATGTCACTGAAGGGTTTCCCGGCCCTCACACCCCGGGTCATGGCACTGAAAAAGGGCCCGGCCCACACACCCCGGGTCATGTCATTGAAGGAGTGACCCGGCCCTCATACCCTGGGTCATGGTGCTGGAGGGGTGCCCGGACCTCACACCCCGATTCTGGCACTGAAATCGAGCCCGGCCCTCACACCCCGGGTCATGGTGCTGAAGGGTTGCCCGGCCCTCACACCCCGGGTCATGGCACTGAAGGAGGACCGGCCTCACACCCGGGTCATGGCACTGAAAGGGTGCCCGCCCACACACTCCAGGTTCATGTCATTGAAGGGGATCCTTGTCCTCACACCGCGGGTCATGTCACTGAAACGGTGCCCGGCCTCACACCCCGGGTCATAGCACTGAAGGGTGCCCGCCCTCACACCCCGGGTCATGGTGCTGGAGGGGTACCCGGCCCTGACACCCCGGTTCATGTCACTGAAAGGGGTGCCCGGCCCTCACCCCGGGTCATGGCACTGAAAGGGGTGCCTGGCCCACACACCCAGGTTCATGTCATTGAAGGGTTCCCTGTCCTCACACCCCTGGTCATGTCACTGAAACGGTGCCCGCCCTCACACCCGATTCATGGCACTGAAATCATGCCCAGCCCTAACACCCCGGGTCATGGTGCTGAAGGGGTGCCTGGCCCTCACAACCCGATTCATGGCACTGAAGGGGTGCCCTGCCCTCACACCCCGGGTCATGTGAAGGTGCCCGGCCCCAACACCGCGTTCACAGCACTCTAGGGGTGCCCGGCCTCACACCCTGTTTCATGGCACTGATGGGGAGCACGGCCTCACACCTCGGCTCATGGCACTGAAGGGGTGCCTGGCCCTGACGCCCCGGGTCATGTCGAAGGGGTTCCCGCCTTCACACCCCGGGTCATGGCCCTGAAGCGGTGCCGTGCCGCCTCACCCCGGGTCATGTCACTGAAGTGATGCCCGGCCTCACACCCCGGTTCATGGAACTGAAGGGTGCCCGGCCCTCACACACCGGGTCATGGTGCTGAAGGGGTGCCGGCCCTCACCCCCGATTCATGGCACTGAAAGGGTGCCTGGCCCTCACACCCCGCCATGGTGCTGAGGGGTGACCGGCCCTCACATACCGGGTCATGGAACTGAAGGGGTGCCCGGACATCACACCCGGTCATGGCACTGAAAGGGTACCCGCCCACACACCCTGGGTCATGTCATTGAAGGGGTGCCCAGCCCTTATACCCCGGGTCATGGAGCTAGAGGGGTGCTCGCCCTCACACCCCGATTCATGGCACTGAAATCGAGCCCAGCCCTCACACCCCTGGGTCATGGTGCTGAAGGGTGCCTGGCCTCACACACCCCGGGTCATGGCACTGAAGGAGTCACCGGCCCTCACACCCCGGGTCATGGCACTGAAAGGGTGCCCGCATACACAACCAGGGTCATGTCACTGAAAGGGTGCCCGCCCTCACACCCCGGTCATGTCACTGAGTGCCCGGCCCTCACACGCCGGGTCATAGCGCTGAAGGTGCCCGGCCTACCCCGTTTGGTGCTGGAGGGATGCCTGGCCCTCACACCCCGGATTCATGGAACTAAATGCGCCTGGCCCTCACACCCCGGGTCTGGTGGAGGAAGGGGTGCCCGGCCTCACACCCCGGGTCATGGTGAGGGAGGGTGCCCGGCCCTCACACCCCGTTCCTTGGCACTGAAGGGGTAACCGGCCCTGTTCCCCGGGTCATGTCACTGAACGGGTGCCGCACTCTCACCCCGTTTCATGGCACTGAAGGGGCGCTCGGCCCTCACACCGGTCATGGCACTGAGGTACCAGCCCCACACACCCCCGGGTCATGTCATTGAAGGGTGCCCAGCCTTATACCCCGGGTCATGGTGCGAGAGGGCTGCTCGGCCCTCACACCCCGATTCATGGCACTGAAATCAGGCCCAGCCCTCACCCGGGTCATGGTGCTGAAGGGGTGCCCGGCCTCACACCCCGGGTCATGGCACTGAAGGAGTCACCGGCCCTCACACCCCGGGTCATGGCACTGAAAGGGTGCCCGACACACACACCTCCGGTCATGTCTTTGGAAGGTGCCTGCCCTCACACCCCGGTCATGTCACTGAAAGGTGCCCGTCCTCACACCCCGGGTCATGTCACTGAAAGGGTGCCCGGCCTCACACGCCGGATCATAGCACTGAAGGGGTGCCCGGCCTCATACCCCGTTTTTGGTGCTGGAGGATGCCCGGCCCTCACACTGATTCATGGAACTAAAATCGCGACCGGCCCTCACACCCCGGGTCATGGTGAGAAGGGGTGCTCGGCCCTCACACCCCGGGTCATGGTGAGGAGGGGTGCCCGCCCTCACACCCCGTTTCATGGCACTGAAGGGGTAACCAGCCTGATGCCCGGGTCATGTCACTGAACGGGTGCCCGGCCCTCACACCCCGTTCATGGCACTGAAGGGGTTCCCGCCCCTCACACCCCAGGTCATCTCACTGAAGGGTGCCAGCCCTCAAACCGTTTCATGGCACTGAATGGGTTCCCGGCTCACACCCGGGTCATGGCACAAGCGGTGCCCGGCCGTCACACCCCTGGAAATGGCAATGAAGGTGTGCACCGGCCCTCACACCCGTTGTCATACACCTAAACGGGTGCCCGGCCATCGCACCCGGGTCATAGGGCTGAAGGGGTGCCCGGCCTCACACCCCCGTTTAATGGCACTGGAGGGGTGCTGGGACCTGACGTCCCGGGTCACGTCACTGAAGGGTTCCGCACTCACACCCCGGGTCATGGAACTGAAGCGGTGCCCGGCCGTCACACCCTTGGACATGGCACTGAAGGTGTGCCCGCTCTCACCTTGTCATAGACTAAACGGGTGCCCGGCCATCACACCCCGGGTCATGGGGCTGAAGGAGTGACAGGCACTCACACCCCGGTTCATGGCAATGAAGGGTGCCGGCCCTCACACCCCGATCATGGCACTGAAGGAGTGACCGCACTGACACCCCGGTCATGGCACTGAAAGGGTGCCCGGCCCCACACACCGGGTCATGTCATTGAAGGGTGCCCGGCCCTCACACCCCGGTCATGTCAATGATAGGTGCCCGGCCCTCACGCCACGGGTCATAGCACTGAAGGGGTGCCCGGCCCTCATTCCCCGGGTCATGGTGCTGGAGGGTGCCCGGCTTCAACCCCGTTTCATGGAACTGAAAGAGTGCCCGGCCCTCACACACCGGTTCATGTCACTGAAGGGTGCCCGGCCTCACACCCCGTTTCATGGCACTGAAGGGGTGCTCGGCCTGACGCCCCGGGTCATGTCACTGAAGGGGTGCCCGCCTGACGCCCCGGGTCATCTCACTGAAGGGGTGCCCGGCCTCACACCCCTGTTCCATGGCACTGAAGGCCCCGGCTCTCACACCCAGGGTCATGGCACAGCGTGTCCGCCGTCACACCCCTGGACATGGCATTGAAGGGTGCACTGGCCCTCACACCTGCTGTCATAGACTCCAAACGGGTGCCCGGCCATCACACCCCGGGTCATAGGGCTGAAGGGGTGCCCGGCCTTCACACCCCTGTTTAATGGCACTGAAGGGGTGTTGGGACCTGACGCCCCGGTCACGCCACTGAAGGGGTTCCTGCACTCACACCCCGGTCATGGAACTGAAGCGGTGCCCGGCCGTCACACCTTGGACATGGCACTGGTGTGCCCCGGCCTCACACCCTTGTCATAGACCCAAACGGGTGCCCGGCCATCACACCCGGGTCATGGGCTGAAGGAGTGACCGGCACTCACACCCCGGTTCATGGCACTGAAGGGTGCCCGGCCCTCACACCGGATCATGGCACTGAAGGAGTGACTGCACTACACCCCGGTTCATGGCACTGAAAGGGTGCCCGGCCCTCATACCCCGGGTCATGGTGCTGGAGGAGTGCCCGGCCTTCACACCCCTGTTTCATGGAACTGAAAGAGTGCCCGGCCTCACACACCGGTTCATGGCACTGAAGGGTGCCGGCCCTCACACCCCGGATCATGGCATTGAAGGGGTGCCTGCCATCACACTCCGGGTCATGGTGCTGAGGGTGCCCGGCCTCACACACAGGGTCATATCACTAAGGGTGCGTGACCACACCCCGGGTCATGGACCTAAAGGGTCCTGGCCTCACACCCCAGGTCATTGGGAATGGTTCCCGGCGCCACACCACGGGTCATAGAGTTGAAGGTGCCCGGCCATCACACCCAGATTCATGGCACTCAAAGGTGCCCGGCCTCATACCCCATGTCATGTGAAGGGGTGCCGGCCCAACACCCCGGTTCACAGCACTGTAGGGGTGCCTGGCCTCACACCCCGTTTCATGGCACTGATGGGGTGCGCCCTCCCACCCCGGTTCATAGCCTGTAGGGGTGCCCAGCCTCACACCTGTTTCATGGCACTGAAGGACTGCCCGCCCTCACACCCCGGCTCAAGGCACTGAAGGTGCCTGCTGAAGGGGTGCCTGGCCCTGACACCCCGGGTCATGTCAATGGGGTTCGGCCCACACGCTCATAGCTCTAGGGGTGCCCAGCCCTCACACCCCGTTTCATGGCACTGAAGGAGTGCCCGGACTCACACCCCGATTCTGGCACTGAATCGAGCCCGCCCTCACACCCGGTCATAGTGTTGAAGGATTGCCCGGCCCTCACACTCCCCATGGCACTGAAGGGGTGCCCGCTGAAGGGTGCCTGGCCCTAACGCCCCGGCGTCGTCACTGAAGGGGTTCCTGGCCCCACACCCCTGCTTCATGGCACTGATGGGGTGCCTGGCCCTCACACCCCGGTTCATAGCTCTGAAGGGTGCCCAGCCCTCACACCCCTGTTTCATGGCACTGAAGGAGTGCCTGGCCCTCACACCCCGGCTCATGGCACTGAAGGGTGCCTGCTGAAGGGGTGCCTGGCCCTGACACCCCGGTCATGTCAATGGGGTTCCGGCCCGCACACCCCGGATCATGGCACTGAAAGGGGGCCAGCACACACCCTGTTTCATGTCATTGAAGGTGCCCGGCCTCATACCCTGGGTCATGGTGCTGGAGGGGTGCCCGCCTCACACCCCGATTCTTGGCACTGAATGAGCCCGGCCTCACACCCCGGTCATGGTGTTGAAGGCTGCCCGGCCCTCACACCCGGCTCATGGCACTGAAGGGGTGCCTGCTGAAGGGGTGCCTGGCCCTGACGCCCCAGGTCATGTCACTGAAGGGGTTCCTGGCCTCACCCTGTTTCATGGCACTGATGGGTGCCCGGCCTCACACCCCGGTTCATAGCTCTAGGGGTGCCCATCCTCACACCCTGTTTCATGGCACTGAAAGAGTGCCCGGCCTCACACCCCGGCTCATGGCACTGAAGGGGTGCCGCTGAAGGTGCCCGGCCTGACACTCCGGGTCATGTCAATGAAGGGGTTCCTGCCTCACACCCCGGATCATGGCACTGAAAAAAGGGGCCGTCCCACACACCGGTTCATGTCATTGAAGGGATTGCCCGGCCCTCATATCCTGGTCATGGTGCTGGAGGGGTGCCCGGACCTCACACCCCGATTCTTGGCACAGAAATCGAGCCCGGCCCTCACACCCAGGTCATGGTGCTGAAGGGTTGCCCGGCATTCACACCCGGGTCATGGCACTGAAGGAGTGACCGGCCTCACACCAGGACATGGCACTAAGGGTGCCCGGCCCACACACCTCCAGGTTCATGTCATTGAAGGGTTCCCTGTCCCTCCCACCAGGGTCCTGGCACTGAAGGCGTGCCCGGCCCTCATACCCGGGTCATGGTGCTAGAGGGGTGCCCGGCCCTCACACACCCGATTCTGGCACTGAAGGGGTGCCTACCCTCACACCCCGGGTCATGTGAGGGGTGCCCGGCTTCTTTACCCGGTTCGCAGCACTCTGGGGTGAAGCCCTCACACCCGTTCCATGGCACTGATGGTGCCCGGCCACACCCTGGTTCATGGCACTGACGGTACCGTGCCGTCCACACCACTGGTCATAGACCTAAACAGGTTGCCGGCCTCACACCCGGGTCATGGAGCTGAAGGGGTGCCCGGCCCTCACACCCAGGTCGCCCAGCACTGAGGTGACAGGCCCTGCACCAGGTCATGGCACTGAAGGGTTAGGCAATCCACTACAGACCATGTCATTGAAGGGGTGCCCGGCCCTCACACCCAGGGTCATGTCACTGAAGGGTGCCCGGCTCTCACACCCGAGGACATAGCACTGAAAGGTGTTCCCCGGCCCTCATACCAGGTCATGGTGCTGGAGGGTGCCCGGCCGTTACACCACGTTTCATGGCACTGAAAGGGTGCCCGGCCCCCACACCCCGGTTTATGTCACTGAAGGGAATTGCCCGGCCCTCACACCCCGGTTCATGGAACTGATGGTGCCAGGCCACCACACACCGGGTCATGGTGCTGAAGGGGTGCCAGCCCCTCCACCCGTGACATGGTGCTGAAAGAGTGTCCGGCCCACACACACCCGGGTCGTAATCACTGAAGAATGCCCGGCCCTCACACACCCAGGTCATGGCACTGAGGGGTCCCCGGCCCTCACACCGTGGCCATGGCACTGAAGGTTTTGCCGATCCCTCATCCTGGTCATGTACCTAAAGTGCCCGGCCCTACACCCAGATTCATGGCACTGAAAGGGTTCCCGGCCCTCATGCCCAGGTCATGGTGCTGGAGGGGGTGCCCGGCCGTTACACCCCGTTTCATGGCACTGAAGAAAGTTGCCCGGCACCCACCCCAGTTCATGTCACTGAAGGGGTTCCCCGGCCCTCACACCCGGTTCATGGAACTGAAGGGGTGCCCAGGCCTCACACCCGGGTTATGTGGTGAGGGAAAGGGTGCCCGGCCCTCACACCCCGTTTCATGGCACTGAAGGGGGTGCCCGGCCCTGACGCCCAGGTCATGTCACTGAAAGGTTCCCGGCCCTCCCACCCGGGTCATCTCACTGAAGGGGTGCCCGGCCCTCACACCCCCGTTTCATGGCACTACAGAAGGGGTTCCCGGCTCTCTTTTGGTCATGGCACTGAGCGGTGCCGGCCAAATCACACCCCTGGACATGGCAGTGAAAGGTGCACCGGCCTCACACCCATTTTCTTAGACCTAAACGGGTGCCCGGCCATCACACCCGGGTCGCCAGGGCTGAAGAAACGACCACACCCCGTTTAATGGCACTGAAAAGGTGCTGGGACCTGACGCCCCGGATCACGTCACTAAAAGGTTCCCGGCACTCACGCGGGTCATGGAACTGAAAGGCGGAGTGCCCGGCGTACACCCTTGGACATGGCACTGAAGATGTGCCCGGCCATCACACCCAGGTCATAGGGCTGAAGGGGTGCCTTCACACCCCGTTTAATGGCACTGAAAGGTGCTGGGACCTGACGCCCCGGATCCGTCTTCAGGGGTTCCGGCACTCACACCCAGGTCATGGGGCTGAAGGGTGACAGGCACTCACACCCGGTTCCTTAGTAGCTGAAGGGTGCCCGACCCTCACACCGGATCCTTTGAAGGGTGACCGGCACTGACACCCGGTTCATGGCACTGAAAGGGTGCAACCCACACTCGAGGTTATGTCATTGAAGGGGTGCCCGGCCCTCCCACCCAGGTCATGTCAATGAAAGGGTGCGCCCGGCCCTCACACCACGGGTCATAGCACTGAAGGGGTGCCCGGCCTCACACACACCGGTTCACCATGGCACTGAAGGGGTGCGGCCCTCCCACACCCGGATCCTTGGCATTGAAGGGGTGCCAGCCATCCACACTCGGGTCATAGACCTAAAGGGTGCCCGGCCCTCCACACCCCAGGTCATGGGGTTGAAGCGGTTCCCAGCGCGCTCACACCGCAGTCATAGAGCTGAAGGGTGCCGGCCATCACATCCAGATTCATGGCACACAAAGGGTGCCCGGCCCTCATACCCCAGCATGTATGTGAAGGGGTGCGGCCTAACACCCGGTTCACAACACCAACAGGGTGCCCTGTGCCCTCACACCCCATTTCTACATGGCACTGATGGGTGCCCCAGCCCTCCACCCCGGTTCATAGCTCTGTAGGGGTGCCAGCCCTCACACCCCGTTCATGGCACTGAAGGAGTGCCCGGCCCTCACACCTCGGCTCCATGGCACTGAGAGGGTGCCCGGCCCTGACGCCAGGTCATCTCACTGAAGGGTGCCGCTGACCTTCACCCAAATCTCATGGCTTTTAGTGGTTCCCGGCTCTCACACCCAGGTCATGGCACTGAAGCGGTGCCCAGTACCGTCATACCCCTGGACATGGCAATGAAGGTGTGCACCGGCCCTCACACCCGTTGTCATAGACCTAAACGGGTGCCTGGCCATCACACCCCGAGGTCATGGGGCTGAAGGGGTGCCGGCCTTCACACCCCGTTTAATGGCGCCAAAAGGGGTGCTGGGACCTGACGCCCGGGTCACGTCACTGAAGGGGTTCCCGACATCACACCCGGGTCATGGAACTGAAGCGTTGCCCAGCCGTCACCCTTGAACATGGCACTGAAGGTGTGCCCGGCCCTCACACCCACTGATCATAGACCTAAGCAGGTGCCCGGCCCTCACACCCGGATCATGGCACTGAAGGAATGATCGGCACTCACACCAGTTCATGGCACTGAAAGGTGCCCGGCCTCATACGGGTCATGGTGCTGGAGGGGTGCCGAGCATCACCCGTTTCATGGAATTTGAAAGAGCGCCAGCCTCACACCCCGTTTCATGGCACTGAAGGAATGATCGGCACTCACACCCCGGTTCATGGCACTGAAAGGTGCCCGGCCCTCACCCCTTGTCATAGACCTAAACGGGTGCCCGGCCCTCCATACCCTTGTCATGTGAAGGGGTGCCCGGCCCTAACCCGGTTCACAGCATTGTAGGGGTGCCCAGCCCTCACACCCCGTTTCATGGCACTGATGGGGGTGCCGGCCCTCACGGTTCATAGCTCTGTAGGGGTGCCCAACCCTCACACCAGTTTCATGGCACTGAAGGAGTGCCGGCCCTCACATCCCGACTCATGGCACTGAAGGGGTGCCCGGCCCCTGACTTGCCCAGGTCATGTCACTGAAGGGTTCCCAGCCTCACCCCGGATCATGGAACTGAAAAGAGCCCGGCCCACACCCCGGTTCATGGCACTGAAGGAGTGACCCGCCCTCACACCGGGTCATGCTGAAGGGTTGCCCGGCCCTCACACCCCGGGTCGCCAGCACTGAAGGAGTGACCGGCCCTCACACCCCAGGTCCTTGGCACTGAGAGGGTGCCCGGCCCACCTCCAGGTTCATGTCATTGAAGGGGGTTCCCTGTCCTCACCCCGGTTCATGTCACAGAAACGGTGCCCGGCCCTCCACACCCCTGGTCGCCCAGCACTGAAGGGTGCCCGGCCCTCATACCCCAGGTCATGGTGCTAGAGGGGTGCCGGCCCTCACACCCCCGATTCATGGCACTGAAATCATGCCCAGCCCTCACACCCCGGATCATGGTGCTGAAGGGGGTGCCAGCTGAAAAAGAGTGCCAGCCCCTGACACCCCGGGTCATGTCAATGAAGGGGTTCCCGGCCACACACCCGGATCATGGCACTGAAAGGGGGGCCCGGCCCACACACCCGTTTCATGTCATTGAAGGGGTGCCCGACCCTCACCCTGGGTCATGGTGCTGGAGGGTGCCGGGCCTCACACCCGATTCTTGGCACTGAAATCGAGCCCGCCCTCACGGGTCATGGTGTTGAAGGGTTGCCCGGCCTCACACTCCGGCTCATGGCTTTGAAGGGGTGCCCGCTGAAGGGGTGCCCAGCCCTGACAGCCCAGGTCATGTCACTGAAGGGGTTCCCGGCCCTCACACCCCGTTTCATGGCACTGATGGGGTGCCCGGCCCTCACACCCGGTTCATAGCTCTGTAGGGTGCCATCCCTCACCCATTGTAGCACTGAAGGAGTGCCCGGCCCTCACACCCGGCTCATGGCTGAAGGGGTGCCCGCTGAAGGGTGCCAGCCTGGTGACACTCCAGGTCATGTCAATGAAGAGGGGTTCCGGCCCTCACACCCGGATCATGGCATGAGGGGCCCAGCCCACACCCCAGTTCATGTCATTGAAGGTGCCCGGCCCCTCATACCCTGGGTCATGGTGCTGGAGGGGTGCCCGGACCTCACCCCCGATTCTTGGCACTGAAATCAGGCCAGCCCTCACACCCGGGTCATGGTGTTGAAGGGTTGCCCGGCCCTCACATTCCCGGCTCATGGCACTGAGGGGTGCCGCTGAAGGGGTGCCCGGCCTGACGCCCGGATCATGTCACTGAAGGGTTCCGGCCCTCACACCGGATCCATGGCACTGAAAGGGGGCGTCACACACCCGATTCTGTGTCATTGAAGGGGTGCCCGGCCCTCATATCCTGGGTCATGGTGCTGGAGGGTGCCCGGACCTCACACCCGATTGGCACTGAAATCAGCCCGGCCCTCACACCCAGGTCATGGTGCTGAGGTTGCCCGGCATTCACACCCAGGTCATGGCACTGAAGGGTGACAGGCCCTCACACCCCGGGACATGGTATAAAGGGGTGCTTGACCCACACACTCCAGGTTCATGTCATTGAAGGGGTTCCCACGTCACCTCACACCCAGGTCATAGCACTGGGCGCCCGGCCCTCATACCCCGGGTCATGGTGCTAGAGGGGTGCCCGGCCCTCACACCCGATTCATGGCACTGAAGGGGTGCCTACCCCTCACACCCGGGTCATGTGAAGGAGTGCCAGCCCCCTAACTTTACCCCGGTTCATAGCACTCTAGGGTGCCCGGCCCTCCACACCCCGTTTCATGGCACTGATAGGGGTGCCGGCCCTCACACCCTGGTTCATGGCACTGACGGTACCGTGCCGTCACACCATGGTCGCCAGACCTAAGCGGGTTTTGACCTCACACCCCCAGGTCATGGGGCTGAAAAGGGGTGCCCGGCCCTCACCCCGGGTCATGGCACTGAAGGAGTGACAGGCCCTGCGGTCATGGCACTGAAAGGGGTGCCGGCCAATCCACTACAGGTCATGTCATTGAAGGGGTGCCAGCCCTCACACCCAGGGTCATGTCACTGAAGGGTGCCGGCTCTCACACCCGGGACGCATAGCACTGAAGGTGTTCCGGCCTATTACCAGGTCATGGTGCTGGAGGGTGCCGGCCGTTACCACGTTTCATGGCACTGAAAGGGTGCCCGGCCCCACCCCGGTTTATGTCACTGAAGGGGTGCCCGGCCCTCACACCCCGGTTCATGGAGACAGTGGTGCCAGGCCCTCACACACCGGGTCATGGTGCTGAAGGTGCCGGCCCTCACCCCGTGACATGGTGCTGAAAGGGTGTCGACCCACCCGGGTCATGTCACTGAAGGGGGTGCCGGCCTCACCCGGGTTCATGGCACTGAGGGAGGTCCCCGGCCCTCACACCCGTGGCCATGGCACTGAGGTTGCCGTCCCTCATCCCTGGTCATGTACCTAAAGTGGTGCCCGGCCCTACACCCAGATTCATGGCACTACAAAAGGGTTCCACGGCCCTCATACCCGAGGTCATGGTGCTGGAGGGTGCCCAGCCGTTACACCGTTTCATGGCACTGAAGAGGTGCCCGGCACCCACACCCCAGTTCATGTCACTGAAGGGGTGCCCGGCCCTCACACCCGGTTCATGGAACTGAAGGGTGCCAGGCCTCACACCCGGGTCATGGTGAGGAAGGGGTGCCAGCCCTCACACCCCGTTTCATGGCACTGAAGGGGTGCCGGCCCTGACGCCCAGGTCATGTCACTGAAGGGTTCCCAGCCCCTCACACCCAGGTCATCTCACTGAAGGTGCCACGGCCCTCACCACCACGTTTCATTGGCACTGAAGAGGGGTTCCCCGGCTCCTACCCGGGTCATGGCACTGAAGCGGTGCCCGGCCGTCCACCCTGGACATGGCAATGAAGGTGTGCACCAGCCCTCACACCCGTTTTCTTAGACCTAGCGGGTGCCCGACTATCACCCGGTCATAGGGCTGAAGGGGTGCCCGGCCTTCACACCCGTTTAATGGCACTGAAAAGGTGCTGGGACCTGGCGCGGATCACGTCGCTAAAGGGGTTCCGGCACTCACACACCCGGGTCATGGAACTGAAGCGGTGCCAGCCGTCACACCCTTGGACATGGCTTTTGAAGATGTGCCCGGCCATCACACCGGGTCCTCATGGGGCTGAAGGGTGCCCGGCCTTCACCCGTTTAATGGCACTGAAAAGGTGCTGCTGGGACCTGGCCTTGGATCACGTCACTAAAGGGTTCCCGGCACTCACCCGGATCATGGGGCTGAGGAGTGACAGGCACTCACACCCCAGTTCAGCACACTGAAAGGGTGCCCGGCCCTCACACCCCGGATCATGGCACTGAAGGAGGTGACCGGCACTGACACCCGGTTCATGGCACTGAAAAGGTGCCCAGCCCACACTCCGGGTTATGTCATTGAGTGCCCGGCCCTCACACCCGGGTCATGTCAATGAAAGGGTGCCAGGCCCTCACACCACGGTCATAGCACTGAAGGGGTGCCCGGCCCTCACACACCGGTTCATAGCTGAAGGGTGCCCGGCCCTCACACCCGGATCATGGCATTGAAGGGTGCCCGGCCATCACTCCGGGTCATAGACCTAAAGGGGTGCCCGGCCTCACCCCAGGTCATGGGGTTGAAGCAGTTCCGGCGCTCACACCACGGGTCATAGA
>NW_024729084.1:0-15132 GCF_018991925.1 Homarus americanus
TACACCAAGTTCTCGGGATCCCCGATTACACAAAATAAATTATTAAAGATAATCCATCACAACGTCCTTGCCTGGAATCTGACGAGGAAATCTGAACTCACCAATATATACAGCACAATAGACCCAGACATTATTCTTATCAACGCACATGGTCGGAAAAAAGGTGACAAAATCAAGATTTTTAACTACCATGTACATCAAATGAACATTCATGATGAACCACACGACGGCATAGCAATAGCTATAAAACGCAACATACAGTATAAAATCATAGACAACTTTCATAGCAACTTTCTTGCAGCCGAAGTAAACACAACCAGAGGCCCAATATTAATCGGAACGTCTTATTTAACATTTAGAAGGCCAATATTCCCTACAGGTGATATTTTAAAACTAATGAGGCAAAACAATCCGGCATACTTTATAGGAGACCTCAATGCAAAACACACAACCCTAGGAAATAATATCAGAAACCCAGGAGGAAAAATTCTACATGCTCTCATCGAACACGGGACAATAACTCACCTTGGGCCCGACTTCGCAACTTACGTATCAGCCGGTAACACTGGGAAACCTGACATTGTTCTAACCAATAGTCATCACCATCTAAATGTACATCTAAAAGCTGGACCCACAACAACCAGTGATCATTTACCCATAATAGCAACTTTATCCACATCTCCGATACAAATTCCATCAATCCCAAGATTTTCACTTAATAGAGCAAATTGGGAAAATTTAAATTGGATCTCAGCAAAAACGAACCAACACTCCTACACAATAAAGACACAACTGAGATCGACAAATCGCTGGACAAATGGTACAATGAAGTAACATCAGCAATGCAAAACAATATCCCAAAAACAACATACCGTACATTACCACATGCACAATTAACACATGAAGAGAAAATGATACAAACCAGATTCACCAATCTATATGAATACACCAAAACACACGGGTGGAACAATGACATCAGAATATTATACAGGAATATAAAAGAAGAACTGAAAGAAATAAGTAAGAACAAACACAGTGAAACATGGAACAAGCTGATTCAGGACACACAAGCAGATCACAGAAACCCAAAAGCATTCTGGAAAAAAAATAAGAACCTAATGGGAACTAATTCGGTAGAAACGAGTTATATCAAGGACAAAAACGGTAGAAAAGCAATAGAACCACACGAAAAAGAACCGATATTTAGAGAATTCTGGAAAAACATATTCACAATCAACGACGAAGATAATAGAAGCTTTTGCCAAGAAACAGAACAGGCAACAAGAACATATTTGAACCAGAACACAGAGAAATGGAAACCAACCGTAAAAATTAACCTCAACTCTTTAAACATCAACAACCCAATAATTGCTCCTCTAACTCAAAATGATATTGTAAAAACAATAGCAAGTTTCAAGAATAAAGCACCTGGCATAAGCCAAATTAATAAAATCGTATTACAAAACATTCCTCAGACTATGATCGAACAGCTTAAAAATATATACAATGCCTCACTTGCAACTGGCTTTTTCCCCACCAAATTTAAATTAGCCAAAATCAGACTCATCCCGAAATCAGGAAAGAACCATACTCAAGCAGAAAACTACAGACCCATCTCATTACTGGAAACACCCGGTAAAATATTAGAAAAAATAATTAACCACAGACTCAGAAATTTTTTAGACCAAGAAAACAAGTATAACCCGAGACAGCACGGCTTTCGAAAAAACCGAGGAACCAATACAGCAATAGCTCTAATATACGAATCAATCGCAAATGCTGCAAGTAACAAAGAACAATGTAATATAATTCTAAGAGATGTTTCAAAAGCATTTGATAAAGTCTGGCATGAAGGAATGAAGTATAAAATAATCAAATTGGACATGCCTACAAACATCACAGCACTACTATGTAATTTCTTAGATAACAGAAAGGCCAAACTAATCATTGACAACCACGTAGGACAAACCTTCAACCTTTATAGCGGAGTTCCCCAAGGCAGCAATATATCACCAACGTTATACACTGTATATACGGCAGATATGCCGCAACCACGGCAATCAGAATATATAGCATATGCAGATGATGTTACACAGATAATCAGGTACCCGGGAAAATCCAAACAAATGATGGCCATTAGAACATGCAGAGAAATAGAGATAATAAACAACTATGAACGAAAATGGAAGATAAAAACCAATGTCCAAAAACTCAAAATAATTCACATCGCGAAAACGAACCCATGCCCTCTTATTATCAACAATCAACAAATACCATATGTTGCCAAGGGAAAAACATTAGGACTCAAAATATCCAGAAGCGGAATAATCCCTCACATTAATGAAAGAATAGCTATGGCAAGAACCCAACTTACAAAACTCAGAAGATTCCTCCAACTGGACACCAACACGCAATTGCACCTATACAAAGCACTGATCAGACCACACTTAGAATACCCTCCGATACCTCTGAACACAATCGCAAGAACTAATCAACTTAAATATCAAGCAGTACAAAATATAGCCCTCAGAAGAGCGGCAAAACACCAACCACCATACACACAAACAGTACAAGACATACACACAGAACACGGCATAGACCCACTCAACATCAGAATACACACCCAAGCAAAAGCAATATGGGAAAAAATCCAGCAAGAACAGGATCCCATACTAAACAAATTAATCGAGGAAAACAACAATACAACACACAGATGGTGGCCTAGAAGCAGGAAAAATGATAATGAAGAACCAGAGCCTCTATATACACAATAACAACAAAATAACAACAAATAAGAACCAAAAAGATGGGCACAACTCTCCAGTCACACAAGGACCTGGAGGGACCCCACAAATAAACAGAGACCTAAATAGTTAAAAAAAAAGAAAAAAAAGATGGGGATCATCCCTACAGTGCCACAAGGACCTGGAGGGACCCCCCCCCACCCTAAGATAATATGCCCCAAGGACAACTCGGAATAACTTAGCTTAGCTTGGCTGAGACCGGCCTTCCCTAACCCCATGAACCTCTAATGCAGCACAGTTACGGAAGACAAAAAAACCCGTCTCCGCAAGGTGGATAGCCCACCTGCTGTTAACCTTCTCCTTTACTTCCCACTTCTGAACTTTACCTTGTACTTTTACCCTTCTCCCACTCCTAGAGCTACTGCTCTCTTCTCTCCGTACAACCAACCAACCAACCTGCCCACTTCTCACATCGCTCCTGAACTAAGAAGACCTCTCAACAAGACCTCCTGCTGGACCCGGAACTGTGAAGACCGCCCTCTCCCTTGTGCCATTGTTGGCCATCTTCCCGGACCGGACCACCCACGACTGTCATCGTCCACAACAACTCACGAGCGTTCTCGGTTTATCGAGCATTAGCTTGCCCTCCCCACTGGTGGTGTGAGTGACCCACACTCCAGCTGGAGAGCAGTTATAGCGCGATATTCCCGGCGTGGTTTGAGCTCTTTTCCTTCTACTACCATTTTTCCTTTTTCGCTCTGGCCTAGGGACCTGCACCCTCAAAAGTGTATTCGTCCTGCGGTCCCCCCTGTAACTGTTCACCTCCCTCCCAGGAGATTGTGAACACGAAAGGGGGTTGGAGCAAAACCCATCCCCAGCCGAGTCTTTCCAGGAAAACCGTGATCGTGCGGGTCCACCTGGAAAGAGGGTAGCAATCCTTATCCTTCCCAAATAGGCACACTTAGCTCACGTCTATAAGTGAGCAGTCACATACACTAGGAAGTAGGCTTCCCCAACGGGGCTCCGGGAGAGAAGCTCAGGAACCACTCTACGACCACCAGCCAGTGGGGAGTGCTGAAATTCCTCTGCTATTTACTCAACCGGAATAGGTAGGATCTAAAAAAATAAAAAAAAAAAAACGGTTATGGAGCGCGTACGCCCTCCTAACCGCGACCCCCGCCTGAACCGCCAACCTGACGACCCGAACTACGACAGGCTTCGCACAGAGAAAGCGGACCAGTTACGCGCCTTCAATGAAGCCCTGAAAAGTAGGAACACTGCCACCACCTCCCACAACTCCACCACCACTGCTACCGCCACTGAGGACAACTGGACGAAGGTAGAAAACAAGAAACGCCGACGTGCTTTTTCGGGAAACGAATGCCGTCAAGCAGCCCAAAAGGCACCCATCACCACCACCAGCTCACCTCCAACGACACTGCCAAAATTCCGGATCACGAAAACGGACGCAAAAACAACATATGCCGCCGTCACAGAGATGGAAAAGCTAAATCCACTGGCCAAGTTCTCAGTGCGGCCCAACCTAAAGGGGGAGATGATTATTCACCCCAAAGACAAGGACTCCGCCACCACCCTCGACACTTACCTGCAAAACACCACCACCGTTGCATCAACAAAGCTGGACCCCGCCCAGAAACTGATGAAGTCGGTAGTCCTCCGGTACCCAAAGGGACTACCTCTCGAACCCTTGGAGAACCACCCGAAGATCTTAAAAGCCGAGAGATGCTCTCCCCTGTCCGACAAGACGGCCACCACGAAACAAGTGCTCATAACTCACTACGGCTCACCCCCCAGCACCATAGACCTCAAAACCTGGGGGATCTACGAAGTGAGGCCCTTCGTCCCAGAGCCCCTGCGGTGCTTCAGATGCCAGAAATACGGGCACCATCAGACAAGGTGCACGTACAAGGAAATCTGCGCAGTCTGCGCACAGAAGCACGGCACACACTCCTGCCTCACCAAGTTGAAAAATGGGGAAAAAATTGCCCCCAAGTGTGCCAACTGCGGGGGCAAACACCACGCCTGGAATCCTGGATGCTCCGAGAGAACAAAGAGGGTCCAGGCAAACCGACCAGCAGCAAGACCGGCCCCCACCGCCTACACACCAGCCCCACCAAGTACCTTCGTGTGGGGAACCCAAAGGCCAAAACAACAAAGACAACCTCCTCAGCCAGTCAACACCCAAAGTGCAGCCCAGTTTCCTGGCCTCACTACGGCCACACCTCAGCCACCCAAGCAGCAGACAACGACAACCACGAGAAAGGCAAAAGAAGCACACACCAAGGCACCAGAAGGAATGATACACGTATCAGACCTAGCCAAGGTACTGACAACCTTCGCGGAGGGCCTAGCCGGACTACTGGGCCACAAGATCCAACCCACACAGCTCCAAATACTCATGGGGAGCGTCCTCGGGCAAGTCGCCACAGCTCCAGCCAACTCAGTGGAGGAAGCCACGCCGGTCCTCACACGAGTGACAGCCGAGGTACACTCTACACCGAAGAAGGCCACCAGAGAACCCAAGATACCGACAGCTCCCAGAAAGAAACTGGACGTTTCAACTCCCCTGAACCGATCCACGGCCCAGAAGGCAAAAATCACAGAACACGAAGATATGAACCTGATCCAGTTGGAATCGAACTTGGACATCTCCATCGAGGACCACCAGAAGTCCCCGATGAAACAGTGGTGGAAAACATCACCACCCTGAACATCCTAACATGGAATGCTCAGGGCATCAAAAACAAGAAACACCTCCTACAAGAAGCAGCAGCCAAGGACAAGCTTGACATCATACTCCTACAAGAAACACTTCTACAAGAACGCCACTGTTTCAAATTCAGCGGTTACGAGACATACAGGAGGCATTTCACGCAGGCGACAACAAGAGGATGTATGATCTTGGTCAAGTCAAGCATACCCTCCGCCGATGTCACGCAGCAACTCCCATGTGGGGAAAACATCGAGACACAGGCCGTCAAAGTAACCCTCCAAGAACGGGAACTAACTGTTCACAACATCTACAAGAACCCAAGGGGCTCACTGGAGGTTACTCAATTATTTGCTTCGGCCGCTGACCACGCCACACTCATAGGAGGGGATTTCAACGCACATCATCCCTTCCTAAGCTCGGCAAGCCCCACAAATGAAGACGGCCTACACCTATACACCACCTTTCAAGATACACCCGAGATCTGCCTCCTGAACACCGGAGAGCCCACCCACACTAGGGGAGGAAGGCTAGATCTAACCTTCGTCTCCAGTGCACTACAGCCTTCGGCCTCCTGGCAGATACACCCCACGCTGACCAGCGACCACTTCGCCACCCTAACAACGCTGAAGGTGAACAAACTCCCCACTCCACCCCCCCGAGATGGAGATACAATACCCAAAAGGCAGACTGGGGACTCTTTAAGAAACACCTGGCTAAGTGGCGCGAAAAATCACAGCCGGCCGGCGCAGCACCCGTGGATGAGACAACCCTCCACCACCAATTGGTCGAGGCGTTTCACCAAGCGGCAGAAGAGGCTATCCCAAAAACAAAACCCAACCACAGAGTGAATATGGCCCGAAGAAACTACAGGAGACATCCCACGGCAACAAACAGACATCTCCTGCAAGTCATAGTTAAGGATACCAGGGAAGAGAAGGAAGAAATAAAAAACGTAAGCTGGCTCAAGTGGTGCTCCAAACTGAACGAGCACACCTCCCTTGGCAAGATGTGGGCCCAGATCCGAAGGGCATCTGGGAAGGCAACACCACCACCACCAACCCATCCCAACCCAGAAGAGGAAGCCGAGAGACTTGCAAAACTGTTCTCTGACCGAGCAGCAACGAAAAACCTCCCGAGACAGGCGGAGGAGACACAACGGCGTCTGCGACAGGTCAGACTCCAGATGATCGAAGAGGCCTGCAACAGTAAAGATGACACTGACAGATCATTCAACCAGCAAGAACTCCAGAAGTCGCTAAAACGAAGCAAGGACACAGCACCAGGGGCCGACAGGATAACCTACTCCATGCTTTCTCATGCCGGTACAGCTGGACACGAGGCTCTGCTGCAAGCCATCAATGCTTCGTGGACAGCACAAAGACTCCCACCGGAATGGAAGAAGGCAGATATACAGCCCATTCCTAAGCCCAGAGAACCAGACAAACCGAGGCCCATCTCCCTTCTCAGCTGCATAGTGAAGACGGGAGAAAGAATGGCTCTCAACCGACTAAAGTGGAAAGTAGGCAGCCCACATCCTCACATCTTTGCTTACACCGAGAACACCGGCACAGGCAACAACATCGCCGAGATACTCAGCACAGTGGACAACAAACCAGCTCTGGTGGTCTTCCTCGACCTGGAGAAAGCCTTCGAACTAGCAAATCCATTGGCCATTACAACTACGCTCGCTAAAAAAGGCGTCAAAGGAAGGTTGCTGGGGTGGGTCCAGAACTACCTCACGCCGAGAGAAGCACGAGTACGCTTTCAGGGAGCAACCTCAAGCTACAGGGTCCATGAAAACGGAACGCCACAAGGAGGCATCCTCAGTCCAATGCTGTTCAATGTCCTGATGGAAAATCTAGTCAAACTTCCTTTCAGACAAACAGCCAAGCTCCTATGCTATGCAGACGACTTACAGCTTATAGTAAGAGGATCGAACAGACTAGCCAACACGCAACACGCACTCCAACTTATAGAAGAGGAGTGCAACAGACTTGGTCTCAAGATAAATCCAGCCAAGTCGAAAGCGATGACCATCTGCACAGACACACCAGACAAGATGCTCTCCATACAAAACACGCCGGTAGTCTGGACCAACGCCCACCAGTGTCTTGGAATCTGGTTTGACCAGAAACTCACCTTCAAGCCGCAACTCGAGTATCTCAGGCACAGGACGAAGAGCAGACACAATATAATGAGGTCGCTCACCAGCAAATCCACAGGAGCAAACCTTCATGTGCTCAAAGCCTACTACACGGCCGCCATCAGATCGCTGGTAGATTACAGTGCTCCAGCACTCATTGGACTGAGAGAAGACCAAATAGCTAAGCTAGAAGTCATCCAAAACAATGCTCTCAGGACCATGCTCGGAGCACCCATGTGGACCAGAATTTGCAATCTGCAAATGGAAACCGAACTACCACCCCTGGCAGTACGAGTCAAGCAGGTGACAGCCGGTCTCCTCGCCAAAATCTGTAGAGCAGACAAGCCCACAGTTGCCAAGATTCGAATCAGTGCCTCCCTCCACCTCGACCACAGAGTGCGAGGGGCCACCTGGTCGCACGAGGCAAGCGAGGTCATCCGACACCTGCAAGCAGAAACACTCGTCAAGAACAACCAAGACACACGAGACAATGGTTACGCTGTTCCTCCACCATGGAGCCCTCCACCAGCCACACTCAAATTTACCGACCTAGGCGATAGTAAAGCCAACCTCCAGAAGGAGGACCTCAAAAAAATAACTCTCGAAGCCATAGCCACCGAGACACCGGCTGATGCAGCATCATACTTCACAGACGGCTCGGTGGACCCAAAACATCATAGATCCGGAGCGGCCTTCTACACCCAAGGTCAGACCCTCCAATGGAGACTTTCCAATGACTGCTCCACCCTACAAACAGAACTGGTAGCAATCTCAAAGGCCCTACAACATGCTGCAACACAACACAACAAGTCCATCATAATTCACACGGACTCGAAATCGGCCATGCAGGCGCTGCAACACAGTCAACCAAGAGACAACGTCCACATCATCACCTCGATCCTCGCACAGCTACAGGAATTCCAAAGCCAAAACCGACCAGTCGTCTTACACTGGATTCCCAGTCATGTAGGGATCGGAGGAAACGACGTGGCAGACGAAGCAGCCAAGGCAGCTACACGTTCTAGTAGCGTACACATCCAAGTTCCAGCAAGTGTGCAACAGATCAAGAATCACCTCAGAAAGACTAGCAAGCTCCACATCAAAAAGAGCTTCCTTCATGCACTCAACGCTGGTTCCCAATCAGCCAAATGGTACCTGGCGGCCACAAAAGGGGAACCACCTTTCGCTGACAAGAAAACTCCAAGACAAACCCAAGTCAGCCTTCATCGACTACGACTAGGGTACAAGTGCTCCTGGCAGATGATCGGAAATGACGTCATGGATTGCACCTACTGTCAGGAGCCAGCAGCCAACCCACTTGAACACTATCTCCTCGACTGCGAGGTCACACAAAGCCTCCGAAACAGAACTCAAATCTCCCAAGAAACACACACAACACCAGCGGCCACTCTAACCCGAAAGGCCCATACAGACCACATTCACCACCTACTCCGGGTCATCACACGATACCCACCACCCAGATAGCTTAGAAAGCATCCTCTCCCAGCAAGTGCGGACCCCAGTTCGGGGGGCGCGCCACTCCGAAACTGACCACGTCCAAGAGTGGGGGTTGGTGGTAAGCGTCCACTGATCGGGGGCCGCTCACACTTGCAACCTGCAGTATCCCTCCAATCTGCAGGTGGGACAACCTCCAATCCCAATCCGGTCTGGCTGCTCCTGGAGCTCCAGCCGGAACCACCAAACGGGCCGCCTATAGGCAAAGTCCCGTGTCGGACTACGGTCCGACAATCTCAACAACAACAACTACTTCTCCTTAGTCTGTAGTCACCCCTGAAGATGTGAATTACTCGAAAGCACTTGGGAACTTCGTGTTTTCTTGTTTCCTTGTGGTTATCAGAATATACCTAGATCACGTGCACCTACAGTGATTTACTTGCATATATATATACATATATGCTGATAACCACAAGGAGAGAAGAAAACACGAAAAATATATATATATATATATATATATATATATATATATATATATATATATATATATATATATATATATATATATATATATATATATATATATATATATATATATATATATATATATATATATATAATATAAAGAAAACACAGTTTTTCGTGTAATTCACATCTCAGGGGTACACGAAAGCGCTTGGAATCCCGTGTTTTCTTCTTTCTTGTGGTTATCAGCATACCAGATCACGCGCACCTACAGTGATTTACTTGCATATATATATATATATATATATATATATATATATATATATATATATATATATATATATATATATATATATATATATATATATATAATAAACAGATACACTATTGTTCCTCATACTTCAGCTTGTTTCTTGATATTGTAGTGGATTCTTCCCCTACAAACGCTTTTGTCGCTGAGTAGCCGACCCCGCGAGTTCCCCAGTGTATGCTTCGTGGTCTAGGTCAACCTCTTTCTATCTACAGCCAGTCTTCAAGTTACACCTCCTCCTCCACTCCTGCCTGGCGGCCCTCGCTCCAGCCGGCAACCATGGCGACCCACACCTCGTGGTAACCACTCTTACTACCCACAGCCACCAGCAAGCAAGACCCCCTCCTCCGCTCCTGCGTGGCGGCCCTCGATTCCTCCGGTGACCATGGCGACCCACAAGCTGGTCCTCCTCTGAGCACCCTCACCAAGCAGCTCTCTCTACATCACGCTTGTAACCTCACTGCCACTTCCCAGCACCAAGCTGCACTTATTATAGAATGGATATCAATTCACTAGAGTCGGTGCAGCGAAGAATGACGAAAATGATTCCGGGACTTAGAACCTTCCATATCAGGATAGGTTAAAGAAACTAAACTTGCATTCCCAGGCACAGGTCACTGACCCACATCGGGGCCTGGGAGGCGAAAATGTTAGTCTCTGTTCACCTAGCAGTAAAGTAGGTACCTTTTGTAAATCGAAAGTTGCGAATTCGTATTCAGGGAGTTGTTGGAGCTTCTAATAACTTGATGACATAAACCATTGACTCTTCAGGCTTCTACGCCCTTGACTCTTCAGGCTTCTACGCCCTTGACTCTTCAGGCGTCTACACCCTTAACTCATGAGACATAAGGCAAGCATGAACTTAGCATGCTTCCCTGTTGGGCGCTGTAAACGCTTCTGCGCTTCACCTTACACTAGGATGTAGGGGGGTGCCCAATAAATAAATAATTAAAATAAATAAATAAATAAATAATAATATAAATAATAATTCATAGTAAATAAAAAAAAATAAAATAAATAAAAAATATAATAATAATAATAATAATAATAATAATAATAATAATAATAATAATAATAATAATAATAATAATAATAATAATAATAATAATAATAATAATAATAATAATAATAATAAAATAATGATAATAATAAAGAACCATAAAGACATACAAAATGAAAAAAAAAAAGATCAAAAGTGAGAAACAATACATGCATATTGAGTTGTCAATAGTTAGCGAAACAATTGAGACCCTGCAATTGTGTGTAAATGTGGCAGAAAGTCAGGTCAGCAACCTGGGACTCGGTCACAATTTTCATGAAGATTATTATAATCTTTTTCTTTGCTATTTTTAATTTATTTTTACTCTTATTTTTTCGCCCCCTAGGCCCCGTTGTGGGTCGATGACCTGTGCCTGGGTGGGCTATTCCCAGTAAAAAGAAAAAAGAAGAAAGAAAAAAAAATCCGCATGTTTCATACACACCTCGTATTGTCCAGTGTTCGAATCCCAGCCTGTGACAAATACGGGAAGGGTGTTATCCAGAAATATACTTTCCTTGGCATGACCCTAACAAATATTTAAGATTTTGCATGCTTCCTTGTTGGGAGCTGTAAACGCTTTTGCAAGCTTCGCCTTGCACAGGATGCAAGGGGGTGCCCAATAAACTAGTCCCTTGAAGGGCAAATCAGAATCTGTCTAGGTGCTCCGGCACCCACCACGATCCAGCATTTTCGAACCCTGTTGAGGTTCATATTAATAGTTGAGAATAGGTGCTTTACATGGATCCATAGTTGTATTTACACTTAATTATACTGGATTTCATAAAATAGTTATTTCAATCATTAAGTATTTTATTTTATTTCTTTATGCTGTTTACCGTGTTGATTCTGCCTGGGAGGGACGTGATGCGTCATTCCCAAGAATTTACTTTCTCTTCGCCACTGATCGGCTCGTTAGTACAGCTAACAGCACCCTCTTTGGTCTCACTGCCCCAGTCCAAGTTGACTTGTGGTAGCTCTTTTATCACGGAGATGGTAATTATCATTTCGTACTTATAGAAAACACAAATGGGATATTGGTGATACAAGCGGAGGACGTGTGCCTCCCTCAATATGAACCATGTTAGATTTATTATTTATTTATTTTTGTTTTAACATTTCACCACCTATCAGCTTAGTTGCCGCTCGGGCAGTTAGTCTGTTCTTTGGGTCAGAGATGAAGAAAAAAATCAATTTTACCTGATAGTCACCCCAACAATAGGTGTCCAATGCCAGGCAAGTCGGCCAGTGTCCTGTGTTGGATCCCTTCTTGACAGTCTTTCGTGGCACAGGAAAAATTTTTATATTGGGTGGGGACAAGGGAGAGGGTTGGCGAGCGAAACAAGCCCCTACAGTTGGGGTGGTTTGAAATAGAGTATGACCAATTTCAGGGATATTTTGAGGCCTTATGCGTTTGGGTATTAAGGTGTAGTGGATACTCTCCCGTACAACTGCCACGACAAAGTTCCCTGACAAGCCTAGCCGTCCAGAGTCCGCCAAGTTTCTCTGACAAGCATCGCCGTCTAGACACGCGCCAAGTCTAGACGTCTAGACAAAGGGGACGCGTACTTCCGTTCCACGTCCGCTGGACGTGAATATAAGCTTCCATTCTCGCCATGTCGGGCAGATCAAATTGGACATGCCTTCCAATATCACAACACTACAATGCAATTTCTTAGACAACAGAAAGGCCAAATTATTCATCGACAACCATCTAGGACAAACTTTCAACCTTCATAGTGGAGTTCCCCAAGGCAGTAATATATCGCCGACATTATACACTGTATACACAGCAGACATGCCGCAACCACGGCAATCGGCATATATAGCATATGCAGATGATGTCACACAGATAGTCAGGTACCCAGGAAAATCCAAACAAATGATGGCCATCAGAACAAGCAGAGAAATAGAGATAATAAACAACTATGAACGAAAATGGAAGATAAAAACCAATGTCCAAAAACTCAAAATAATTGACATAGCAAAAACAAACCCCTACCCCATTATTGCCAATAACCAACAAATACCATATGTTGCCAACGGAAAAATATTAGGACTCAAGATAACCAGAAACGGAATAATCCCCCACATCAATGAAAGAATAACAATTGCAAAATCACAACTTACAAAGCTCAGAAGATTCCGCCAATTTAACACCAACACGCAATTGCACCTATACAAAGCACTGATCAGACCACACTTAGAATACTCTCCGATACCTCTGAACACAATCGCAAGAACAAACAAACTTAAATTTCAAGCAGTGCAAAATATAGCCCTCAGAAGAGCGGCAAAACACCAACCACCATACACACAAACAGTACAAGACATACTCACAGAACACGGTATAGACCCACTCAACACTAGAATATACACCCAAGCAAATGCAATATGGGAAAAAAATCCAACAAGAACAGGATCCCATAATAAACCAACTAAATGAGAAAAACAACAACACATCGCACAGAGGGTGGCCTAGAAGCATAAAAACTGGGGGCCATGGCTCTGGCAACTCCAGCAGCGAAAGAGGACAATCCCGGCCCCCGCACCAAAAATAGGTACCACGCTGTGGGTGGACCACACTCGAGCGAGAGCGCGAAGACCGGAGGAGGACGGACGGGGCTTTGGACGGCTGCCCGTCCGTTCCTTACTACCGGCGAATAAGCCTCTTGACCCAAAAAGAGTGAAATTCAAGTGTCAAAAAACAACAACAAGCCGTCCGGCCAAAACCAAACCACAAACATGGGCTATGTCTGTCAAACCCTTTCATTGAGACTCGACCTGTGATGGTTAGTCGCAAAAAGACCAAATGGCAAATACACAACTCTTAACGGGGGATCACTCGGCTCGTGGGTTGATGAAGACCGCAGCAAACCGCGTGTCGGTATGTGAATCGCAAGAATACCAGATACATCGACAAGTTGAACGCATATTGCGGCGGCGGCAGCCATATGAGCTTGTCGCCGCCACTCCTCTACGAGGGTCGGAAATATACATCCATCGGTTGCTGCGAGTTCGGTGCCTACTGACTGTCTCCTCGACACGAGGATAACCCGAACCGAGCTTCCGCCTTGGGGCTTAATCGCCCGCGCCTTGCGCGAGGCGTGCCCTTAAAAACAAGCAAGCCTATCACTAGCAAGTCCATGGACTTGGCGCACCCACATTCAACCACAACAAAGCCGGGCACACACACATGTGTGTGTGTCCCGTCCGGACGACAGTTGTCGCCCTCGCAAATAACTGGAGGCGCTCTTTTGCCTGCTGTCCACAGAGACACGAATGGCCGTCGGCCACTCATGGCTGATGCTGCACATGTTCTAAGAGGCACACGTCCTCCTCCTTCTCTCTCGGAGAAGAGGCACTCCATCCCACGAAGAGGAAACGAAACCGGGTCGGATATCTTTTAAGTAAGCCCCGCCGGAATTTCGTCTATCACCTCGAAAAGAGTGCTTGGCATGCATTGCAGTGGAACTTAAATTGATGAGTGCGCCTGGGCCCGCAGTCTACCATGTAGTGGCGCAGGCAGAGAGATGACAATTGCTCTCGTCGGGACGAGAATGCTTGGGTGACGCCGTGCTCTTCCTCACGCGCTCCTCCACCCTCTCCCACGGTCAGACGCGGTGTGGGCGTTCTCTTTGAGAGTTCGCCACGAGTCCACGTCTATCTCATGACAGGCCTGGGAGGGAGGCAGGGGGAGTTCTCTCTAAACGCATTAAAGACGGTGTTGCGCCTCATAACGGCGCTCGCCGGGATAGAGCACTAGTTCTGCAGCCGGAAAGGCCGCTCACGCCAATTAATACTGCGACTCTCGCTCTCTTTCTCCGGATAAACAAGTGCCACTTCTGTGGCATGCGGGAACGGGGAAAGAGGTCAAAGTTTAAGCGGCAAAGGTGCGGCTGAGTAAAGGCGGAACACGAGCGTATATGCATTAAAACTGTGTATATGACTCTGCGAGAGATGTTCTGCTGGAACACTTTTCCTATTGGCTATTTACCACTATTGATGTTGCTGAGAGGGCCGAGCACCTAAGCTGCTCGTTGAGAATGAGAAGGAACGGAGTCAGGGGTGGGAGTGCCGGCGCCATGGCCGCTGGTACCCCGCGACAAGCCCCTCAAACCTTCCTCTCTCTGTCAGAAGAAGAAGAAAAAGAAGAAGAATAAGAAGGAACGGAGTCAGGGGTGGGAGTGCCGGCGCCATGGCCGCTGGTACCCCCGAGACAAGCCTCTCAAACCTTCCTTTATC